>NC_057794.1:368618726-368691760 GCF_018294505.1 Triticum aestivum
AGAAAATTATGGAAATGTCCAAAAAGTAAAAGAAAATAAGTTTCCTATGTGATATGTGGTCTAGCTGTTGGGAAAATTTACAAATATGAATTTTGACTTTTTTTTGCAAAATCTCTCTGATATTTGTAAAATGGGCATAACTTTTGCATACGAACTCGGATGAAAAAGTTTTTTATATGAAAAATCATCTACTCAAAAAGTTACATCCGAATTTAATCGGGGGAACCCCGTTAAACATTTTCAAAATCCCCAAAATCCTAACAGAAAAAAAGTTACGGGGCTTTTAAGATCCGGAGGGAAAAAATTCAAAAAAATTTAAACTTACTAGTGGCGCACCGTATGCTAGGTGCTCACTAGTAACAGAAAAAAAAATTGGTTTCGAAAAAAAATTTGAATTATTTTTCAAAATATGATACGTAATATGACTAGGAAGTTTGAAATATTTTTTCAAAATTTCATCATACTCATGAACATGAACAAAGTCCTAGGCATCAGCAAGGTTTAATAGGATTGATATGATAGATATATCAACAAGTGCCTGTGAAGTGAGCTGGTGCTGGGGTTGGATAGAACTATGAAGTTAAGCGTGCTTGGGCTGGAGTAGTGTGAGGATGGGTGACCTTTCGGGAAGTTTGACCACAGAGTGCAATTTGACATAAGATTAAGCCATAGTGACCTGAGATTAAGAAAAAAATAAAAAAAATTCAATTTAATTTGAAATTTTTTTATTACTAATGGCGCACTTCTATGTGGTGCGCCATTACTAAGTCAGATAGTAACGGCGCACCTCGCCATTAGTATATGGTATACTAATGGCGCACCAGATACTAGTGGCGTGATACTAATGGCGCACCAATAGTGCGCCATTAGTACGCAAAACTGATGCGCCATTAGTAGGCCTTTTCCTAGTAGTGCAAAAACCTAATTCCACCGCTGCAACTTTCTATATCCACGAGATCCCATCTTGGGGCCTGTTCCGGAGCTCCGCTAGAGGGGGCATCGATCATGGAGGGCTTCTACATCATCATCCAAGCCCCTCCGATGAAGTGTGAGTAGTTTACTTCAGACCTACGGGTCCATAGTTAGTAGCTAGATGGCTTCTTCTCTCTTTTTGGATCTCAATACAATGTTCTCCCCCTCTCTCGTGGAGATCTATTTGATGTAATCTTCTTTTTGCGGTGTGTTTGTTGAGATCGATGAATTGTGGGTTTATGATCAAGTCTATCTATGAATAATATTTGAATCGTCTCTGAATTCTTTTATGTATGATTGATTATCTTTGCAAGTCTCTTCGAATTATCAGTTTGGTTTGGCCTACTAGATTGGTGTTCTTGCCATGGGAGAAGTGCTTAACTTTGGGTTCGATCTTGCGGTGTCCTTTACCAGTGACAGAAGGGGCAGCAAGGCACATATTGTATCGTTGCCATCGAGGATAACAAGATGGGGGTTTTATCATATTGCATGAAACTATCCCTCTACATCGTGTCATCTTGCTTAAGGTTTTACTCTATTTTTAACTTAATACTCTAGATGCATGCTGGATAGCGGTCGATGAGTGGAGTAATAGTAGTAGATGCAGGCAGGAGTCGGTCTACTTGTCCCGGACGTGATGCCTATATACATGATCATACCTAGATATTCTCATAACTATGCTCAATTCTGTCAATTGCTCAACAGTAATTTGTTCACCCACCATAGAATACTTATGCTCTTGAGAGAAGCCACTAGTGAAACCTATGGCCCCCGGGTCTCTTTCTCATCATATCAATCTCCATCACTTTATTATTGCTTTGCTTTTACTTTGCTTTTACTTTTTACTTTGCATCTCTATACGAAAAATACCAAAAATATTATTTATCATCTCTATCAGATCTCACTTTCGTAAGTGACCGTGAAGGGATTGACAACCCCTAAGCGCGTTGGTTGCATTGAGATATTGTTTTTGTGTAGGTACGAGGGACTCGTGCGTAGCCTCCTACTAGATTCATACCTTGGTTCTCAAAAACCGAGGGAAATACTTATGCTACTTTGCTCCATCATCCTCTCCTCTTCAGGGAAATCCAACACAGTGCTCAAGAGGTGGCAAGGTGGAACAAGATGGCAGGAGGGCAAAAAGAGCGCCTAGGTGAGGTACGAGGAGCAGAAGGCACCAAGAGAACATCTTGGTGCCAGGAAAGGAGCTGGAAGACGAGGCAACGGGCTGGCAATACGCGATGAAGGCGTCGGTGCCCGCGTACTCCGACTTGACGGCCGCCACCCGCCTTCTTCGCCTTCTCCGGCCCTCCTACGCCAGCCGCCCAAGGAGACGAAGGGGAGCGCCCCAATGGAGAGCTTGACGAGGAAGGCCCTCGGCAGGACGCACGACGTAGGGCGGGGCAACGCGATCAGTCGGAGACGAGGTCGACGTGACCTCGCTCGACGCTCTCGTCATCGTTGTCGCTACCCTCCTCATCACTCCCACTTGTAGAGGAGTCTTCATCATCAAAGGAGCTCTCGACGCAGCACTTCAGGCGAGTTCCATGATCTCCAAATACCTTGACGGAGAGCAGACCACCCTCCATTAACTTGAAGTAGAGGACAAGCCCCGCCGTCAGGCTATGGATGCGAGTGAACGTCTTCCATCCGCGGTAGAGGTACATAAAGTGAGGAGCGGGGAAGTCGACGTCGACCCGCGTACCGCCGTTCCCGCAACCCCTCATGTGCAACATGAGGGTCTGGGGTGGATTGAGCTCCATCTCACGAGCAAATGGGGTAGGGAGACGGAGACGGTGACGCGGTGGCCGGTGCAGCCTGATGAAGAACTCGCGGGGCTGGTGCCTGACGTGGCCCTCCATCGGGGGAGGCATCGCTGGTGGAGGCGAGGCCGATGCGCTGCCCCGTCCCCCTGTACCCTGAGCACCATGGCGACCTCGGCCTCGCCCCTCCCCCTTCCTCTAATGGCCGGCTCCGCCTCCACGTGCTTTTGGGGAGGAGGGACGCCCTGACGAGCAGCAACCCTTGCCGCCACCGTCGAAGGGCCGGCGCCTCCTCTCGCCATGGCAGATGGATGATGAAAGGATGTGGGATACCATCCCCCCTCCTTATAAAGGAGCGGGGTCGGGGCTCGGCCGCCCTACTCGGCCAATCAGGCCATCGGGGGCGCACGGGTTCGGGTCTGACCCGCTGCCCCAATCAGGGACGGCCCGGTTTCCTGCCTCCACCGCCTGCCACCTGCATGGGGACACGTGACGAGTGTCGGCGTTCTAGGAACGGGGGTCCCCAGACTTGCCTGCCTGCGGCCTGCGGCGTGGCTCAAAAGGGGGCCTAGCGCGGCCCATCTTCATCAACACAGACCCAAGACCCTCGCGAGGGGCCAAGCCTCGCGGGGCGGACGACATGGAGCTTCCTCAGGCACGGCCTCATCAGGCTGGCTCGCGAGGAGGCGGAGAGATCAAGGCAGGGTACCTCATGAGGTGCCCGTGACGCAAGCCATGACGACCAAGGGCGTCGGGCGGGCGTCAGCCGCGCAGTGTCCTCCTTTCCTCTTTGGTGCAAAGGGAGCAAGCGCAGGCGAGAGCATCAAGCAAAGGCACCCGTTTCGGTGCAACGAGACCAAGACCAGTCCAACGGCAGGGAGGAAGTCATTGTGGAGCCCAAGCCAGCGTCACCACCAGAGTCTTTGGCAGGCGGGGACCAACTTTAGTCAGGATAAGTGTACCAGATGTTCCCCTTCAAAATGGCCAATTGTTGGCGCCCTTCCCGCTCAATATTTGGGAAGAGGCCCAGGGCCTTTGCCTATAAATAGGACTAGCCACCCGTAGGGTAGAGGGAATCAAAAATCGGAGAGAGAATCGAGAAGAGAGAGAGAGAGAAGGGTGATTGAACTCCTTTCAGCAGTTCATCCCCCCAACCAAGAACAGACCCTCGCGAGGCTGTTCTTCCTTATATTGCTCATCATCACTAGCCCAAGAGGCAATCCACCACGCCACACACTAGAGTAGGGTATTACACCACAACGGTGGCCCGAACCAGTATAAACCATGTGTCTCTTGTGCTGTTCTTTCCATAGCGTAGATCTTAGCGAGGCGGAGGGGTGCAGGTAGGTAGAGGGTGAAATCTCCGCGCGCACCCCAGTGTTCGAACCTCAAGGGTCTGCCGGAACCCGAAATCCGACATTTGGCGCGCCAGGTAGGGGTGCACCAGAGTTTTCCCTTCCTCCACCGCCACGACCCGCCTCGTGATGAGTAGCGCGTCGCCCGCTCCGGCCGCCAGCGCCAGCACGGGGGCCAGGGGGCTCCGAGCCCTGGCCCTAGCCCTGCGACGGGTATGATGGCCGGACAAGTTCAAGCCAACGACACCGCCGCGCTACGGCGGCGCGACTGATCCGCTGGCCTTCTTGCTGGCGTACGAGGAGGCCATCCTCGAAGCTGGAGGTGATGATAGGGTCATGGCCAACTGGCTCCCCATGGCCCTCCCCATGGCCCTCACCGGCGCTCCGCGCGCATGGCTGCTCCACCTGCCGGCAGCCTCCGTGGCCTCTTGGGAAGAGCTCCGCAGCCTCTTCCCCGCCCACCACGCTACACCAACACCCCCGGTCGTCGCGGCCCTCTTGGGCGGCTCGCAGGCGCCGCCTACAAGTCACCACGTCAAGCCGTTCATCCGCCGGGTTAGCGCCGCTTCCACGCGGCAGGGGGCTCTCCCGGACCGGGCGGCGCCCAAGGCCGGCCTGACCTTCAACTCGGAGGACCACCCCTCCAACTCGACCTGCTCGGGTGTGCTCCCCATGCTGTGCACCCCCACCATCTACTAGGTGGCCGTCACCAGAACTCTCATCGATGGCGGTGCGGGCCTCAGCGTGCTATCGGTTGAGGCCTTCAACCTCCTCTGCATACCCCTGGAATGGCTGCAACCCAGCCGGCCCTTCTCAGGCGTTGGGGGCGGATCATCCAGCTCCTTGGGACAGATCCGGCTCCCAGTAACCTTCGGCACCTACAACAACTTCCGCACGGAGCTGGTCAACTTCGACATCGCCCCCATCGGGCTCCCCTACAACGCCATCCTCGGCTACCCAGCACTGGCCCAGTTCATGGCCGCGACGCACCCGGCGTACAACCTCATGAAGATGCCTAGGAGCAGCGGTGTCCTCACCGTGCACGGGGACACCGGAGACGCGCTGCGGGTGCTCAAGCTCGCCTTCAAGATGGCGGCGTCGGCACAGCCCGCCGACTCAGAGACCCCCGAGCCCGAGGGGGCTGCACCCGCCAAGAAGAAACAGTTGTTCACCCAAGACAAGGCAGAAATCATGCAGATACTCGTCAATGAGGACGGGTCCACCAACGCCACTTTCACCATAGGCGCCAACCTCGAACCCGAGTAGGAGGAGGCCCTATTCAGGTTCCTATGCGCAAACAAGAAGGTATTCGCTTGGGAGCCTGACCAGTTGACGGGGATCCCTAGGAGCGTAATCGAGCATCACCTCAACGTGTGCCCCAACATGCGCCCTGTGAAGCAGAAGGCAAGGCGGCAGTCCACAGAAAAGCAGGCCTTCATCGTCCAAGAGACCCGCAAACTAGAAGCCGCTGGGGTCATTCGCGAGGTCCGATACCCGGATTGGTTGGCCAACCCTGTCGTTGTGCCAAAGAAGGGAGGGAAGGAGCGCATGTGTGTCGAATTCACCAACCTCAACAAGGCATGCCCGCAAGATCCGTTCCCGCTCCCCCGCATCGACCAAATCGTCGATTCCACCGCGGAATGCGACCTGCTATGCTTCTTGGATGCCTTCTCTGGGTATCACCAGATCAAGATGGCGGTAGAAGACGTCAAAAAGACAGCCTTCCTAACCCCATGTGGGGTGTACTGCTACACATGCATGCCATTCGGGCTGCGTAACGCAGGGGTGACCTTTCAGCGGCTGATGCACATCACCTTGGGCCCACAGCTCGGGAAGAATGTTGAGGCTTACGTCGATGACATTATGGTGAAGTCTCGGGAGGCCAGGACCCTGATACAAGACCTAGAGGAAACCTTCGCGAGCCTCAACGCAGTGAACCTGCGGCTCAACCCAGAGAAGTGTGTGTTCGGAGTCCCCTCGGGCAAGCTCTTGGGTTTCCTCGTGTCCCACCGAGGCATCGAGGCTAACCCGGAAAAGGTCAAGGCGGTTGAGGACATGAGCCCGCCAAAGACCCTCAGAGAAATGCAGAAGCTCACTAGGCGCGTGACCGCGCTAGGGCGCTTCATCTCCAAGTTGGGGGAGCGAGGGCTGCCCTTCTTCCAGCTAATGAAGAAAAAGGGGCCCTTTGAGTGGACTGAAGAGGCCGACAAGGCGTTCCAGGATCTCAAGAGATACCTAACCAGCCCTTCGGTCATGGTGGCTCCGCTCCCTCAAGAGCCCCTGGTGCTTTACCTCGCCGCCACTTCCTACTCCGCAAGCGCAGCCCTGGTGGCGGTTAGAGAGGAGCGTCGAATCAAAACCACAGCAGCAGCCTGGGACAAGGCAAAACAGGAACAAGGAAGGCCCACAGAAACTGCCACCGCGGCTGAGGAGGATCAGCCGCCGCAGAGGAGTGCACCGGAGGTGGAAGAGGCCCCTCTCCCAGATGGCCAGCCTCAGGAGGCCTCATCGCCTTAGGAGGCGCCATGGTCTCCGAAGGGCGCCACCAGCACTGACGCACCCAACCTCGTTGAGCACCCAGTGTACTTCGTCAGCACGGTGTTGCGGGACGCGAGGGCACGGTACCCCCTGCCTCAGAAGCTCCTCCTCGCGCTACTGATGGCCTCGCGCAAGCTGCGGCACTATTTTCAGGGTCACCCCATCAAGGTCGTCTCGTCATACCCCCTAGAGAGAGTGCTCAGGAGCCCTAACTCAGCTGGAAGGGTCGCTGAGTGGAACATAGAACTGCAAGTGTTTCAGCTTGAATTCAGCACGACCAGAGTCATCAAGGGAGCAGCATTGGCGGATTTTGTGGCAGAATGGACGGAGGCACCAGGCCTCAAGGCCGACGAGGATCGGTCCCTCTCCCCGGGAGCGAGGCGCCAGAAGGCTGGGTCATGTACTTCGATGGGGCGTTCTCCAGGCATGGCGCTGGGGTTGGGGTGGTGCTTATATCACCCACTCAGGACAAGCTCTACTATGTTGTACAGCTCTGTTTCCAGCAAGGTGAAAAGGTCTCCAACAACATAGCGGAGTATGAAGGTTTAATAGCGGGCTTGAAGGCTGCAGCTGCCCTGGGGGTGAAATGCCTCACGCTCAAGGGCGATTCACAGCTCCTATTTCTCCAACAAGGTGTACGAGCCGAAAGATGAGCACATGGAAGCCTACCTTGCGGAGGTCCGCATGATGGAGAAGCGGTTCTGGGGGTTGGAGTTGCAGCATGTGCCCCGCGGCACCAATCAGGAGGCCGATGACATCGCCAAACGGGCGTCCAGGCGGTTACCTCAGGAGCCTGGCGTTTTCGAGGAGCGGCTCTTCAAGCCCTCAGCCCTGCCGTCATTGTCCAACACGGCTCAGCCTCGGGAGGAGCTCCCCCAGCCACCTGCCTTAGGAGCCCCAGTCTGTGGCCAGGCCTCATGAGCACGCCTGCTCCTGACGATGGAACCTCAGGAGGGGTGCTAGATCACGGAGCTCCGGAGTTACTTAACACAAGGGACCCTGCCGGAGAAGGAGGAGGAAGCGGAGCGTGTGGCACAGCAGGCCACGGCATACTGCATCAAGGATGGAGAGCTCTACCGGAAGCGACCAAATGGTGTATCCCTGCGCTGCATCTCCAGGGAGCAAGGAAAGGAACTACTGGAAGATATACATGGCGGAGACTGTGGACATCATTCATCATCACGGACCCTCGTCGGCAAGGCGTTCCGCAGTGGGTTTTATTGGCCCACCGCACTCAATGACACTGTTGAACTAGTGAAAGCTTGTGAGGCCTGCCAGTTCCACGCCAAGCAGATCCATCAGCCGGCAGGAGGCCTGCAAACTATACCCCTTTCGTGGCCATTCGCAGTCTGGGGCCTGGACATCCTGGGCCAGTTTCCTCGTGCGCCAGGGGGCTACCGCTACCTCTACGTCGCCGTGGACAAGTTCACCAAGTGCGCTGAAGTAGAGGCCGTCCGCACCATCCCCGCGGGTTCCCCGGTCAAGTTCATCAGGGGCATCGTGAGCCGGTTTGGGGTGCCGAACCGCATCATCACATACAATGGTTCGCAGTTCACCAGTAACCTCTTCAAAACATACTGTGCTAACCTTGGAACGCAGATATGCTATGCTCTGGCGCACCCCCGAAGCAACGGCCAGGCCGAGCGAGCCAACGCAGAGGTCCTGAGGGGCCTCAAGACTAGGACGTTCAGGAAGAAGCTGGAGGCCTGCGGCAGAGGTTGGTACGATGAGCTTCAGTCCGTGTTGTGGTCCATCCGCACAACCGCGACCAAGCCGACTGGAGAGACCCCGTTCTTCCTGATCTATGGAGCCGAAGCGGTCCTCCCTCACGAGGTCAGACGTCGCTCCGCGCGGGTCCTGGCGTTTGACGAGGCGTAGCAGGACGCCATGCGGGGGATGGACCTCGTGCTGGGAGAGGAACGTCGCCGAGAAGCCGCGCTATGAGTGGCGAGGTACCAACAAGCACTGCGACGATATCACTGCCGCAACATCCGCCCCAGAACTCTCGAGGTAGGAGACCTCGTGCTCAGGCAGGTTCTCTCCAGGGAGGGACTGCACAAGCTGGCCCGTTCAAGGTTGTTCATATTTCCAGGCCCGGCTCCGCACGCTTGGAGACTCAGGAGGGGGCGCCGGTCCAGAACGCATGGAACATCCAGCACCTCCGGAGGTTCTACCCCTAAAAAGGCCCAGAGCCTGTGAAGAAGGCGAATGCCTATGAAGTTGTCGCGTTTGGGAAAAGGCCCAGAGCCTGTGAAGAAGGCGAATGCCTGTGAAGCTGTCGTGTTTTGGAAAAGGCCCAGAGCCTGTGAAGAAGGCGAATGCCTGTGAAGCTGTCGCGTTTTGGAAAAGGCCCAGAGCCTGTGAAGAAGGCGAATGCCTGTGAAGCTGTCGCGTTTTGGAAAAGGCCCAGAGCCTGTGAAGAAGGCGAATGCCTATGAAGCTGTCGCGTTTTGGAAAAGGCCCAGAGCCTGTGAAGAAGGCGAATGCCTGTGAAGCTGTCGCGTTTTGGATAGGGCCCAGAGCCTGTGAAGAGGGCAAATGCCCGTGAAGCCTGCTTCCCCCAAGAAAGGCCCGGAGCCTGTGAAGAAGGCCAAGGCCTGTGAAGCTCGCCGCCCGTGACACTCTCACGTAATAATGAGTTGGGGCTGTACACGCCCCGGAGTCTCAGGAGCACCGGCCTCAGGCCCTTGGGCTCCCTCCCACGCCCAGTGGTAGCACTTAGCTCCGCGCTGGTGAGAAGACGTCGAAGACTAGATTAGGTGCCGGACGCGGCTTTTTCATTTGCTTTCCGCAGTTGGCTTGTTCATTCTCATTCGAAGTTTTATTGAAGCAGTTGCCGTCTTTGGCTTGTGGTTCTTCGACTTTTCACTCTCCTGCCTCGATTTCTCTTATGCAAGGCCTCGCGAGGGGGGCAGCCGAGCGCCCTCGCGAGTGTTCCTGTCCTAGTCGTTCAAAGGTTTCGCGACCTGGGTCCATTACAGGAGCACCCCTCCAGTCCGTGCCCCACGGGCACCGCGACACGAACACAGGGCCTGGGTCGGTCGCCCCCCACGGCTAGGGCCGAGAACTATCCACGCGCGGGCACGTAGCCGGAAGGCACGATAACGGAAGCAAATCGATGATTAACAACAATAACCCAAACACGCCCCCGCGGGGCTCCACGCTACTGTCTTTTTGCGCAGGAAAAAGGAAAAGAAAGAACAAATCAGGCGCAGCTCGCCTCACACCAACCTGCAGGGAAGAATCGAGCTGCCTCCGGGGCTCAGGCAGACTTCCTCTCGTGCTTCACTGAGGCGCAACGGCGGGCAGACACGCTACCACCTCCCAAGCAGGTACGACAGCGTGGAGGCTGACCGCGGCCACCGCTAGAAGAGTCGCCGCTTGAAGAAGAACCGGTGAAGCTTGGGGAACCCCGAGCGCCGCCGGTCACGCGGGCGCTGTCCTCTCCGTCTTCGCCGGGGCTGGGTTCCCGGCCGCGGTCGTCGTCCTCAGGGCAGCACCCTGCGCGGCAACCATCTTCCCCAAACACCCTCATGTAGAGGGTGGCATCGCCGTCAAACTTGAAGTGCAGGGTGCACCGATGGCTCAGGCCACGCGCGGGCAAACGTCTGCCAACCGCGGGCCAAGGCCAGGCTCCCGGCTGCGGAGACCTCCAGTGAAGCCCATGAGGCCCGGCTACAGCAACCGTCTGCCTGGAGCCAGAGGCCACCCGGGGCGCCGGCCGGGAGCTCGCCGAGGAGGAAGCAAGGAAGTGGAAGCCGGGTGCTAGTCGGCTCCGCCGACCACACAAAGAACTCCGGCAGCACCTCTGCAGCACGAAAGCGCGGCCTAGGGGAACACGCGACCGAAGCGCGCCCCCCGGCCGTAGCAGTCCGCCCGTCACCTTGCTGGAAATCGTCTCCACGGCCGCAGGGAGCTGCCGTGGTGACCACAGGATGTTTGCGAGGGCACCCTCGGCCGCTCTTTGGCGGGGGAGAGGCAGGCTCAACCTGGCGAGCCTTCCCCTTCTCTGCAGCCGAGAACCTCCTCGACAGGGCTGTCGGATTTCGGGTTCCGGCAGACCCTTGAGGTTCGAATACTGGGGTGCGCATGGAGCTTTCGTCTCCTACCTACCTGTACCACTCCGCCTTCCTAGGATCTAAACTAAGGAAAGAACAACACAAGAGACACAGGGTTTATACTGGTTCGGGCCACCGTTGTGGTGTAATACCCTACTCCAGTGTGTGGTGTGGTGGATTGCCTCTTGGGCTGATGATGATGAACAATACAAGGAAGAACAGCCTCGCAAGGGTCTGTTCTTGGCTGGGGCGATGAACTGCTGGGAGGAGCTCAGTCACCTTTCTCTCTCTCTCTTTCTGATCTTCTCTATCCTTCCAAACACTCGGCCTCCTTTGCTCTGTGGGTGGCATGTCCTATTTATAGAGGCCCTGGTCCTCTTCCCAAATAACGAGCAGGAAGGGAGCCAACAATGGCGGGCTAATTTAAAGGGGGACAACTAATATTAGCTACCCTGACAAAAGTAGTCTTCACCTACGCAAAGCTCTGGTGATGACACCGTCTTGGGCTCCACGGTGACCTCCGTCTCGTAGTCCTCCTGGTCTTGGTCTCATTGCACCGAAATGGCAACCTTTGCCTGATGCCTCGGTACTTCGCGGCTGCGCTTGCCCCCCTTGCACCAAAGAGGGAAAGAGGACACTGCGCGGGATGTAACCCGCCTGGGGCCCTCGGTCGTCATGGCTTGCATCACGGGCACCTCGTGAGGTACCCCGCCTTGATCTCTCCGCCTCCTCGTGAGCCAGCCTGATGAGGCCGTGCCTGAGGAAGCTCCGCGTCGTCCGCCCCGCGAGGCTTGGCCCCTCGCGAGGGTCTTGGGTTTGTGTTGGTGAAGATGGGCCGCGCTGGGCCCCCCTTTGAGCCACGCCGCAGGCCGCAGGCAGGCAAGTCTGGGGACCCCCGTTGCCAGAACGCCGACAGTAGCCCCCGGGCCCAAGGCGCGCCCGGACTTAGCCATGCAGGGAGGCGGAAGGGCAAGAGCGAAGCGCCGCGGGGCCTAACAGTCTGCGGCCTTGGGCGCCGCGTGGCGGTTGATTGGACGTGGGCGCCTTAGCAACCGCGCGAGTTGATAAAGGAGCGGCGTCCCCCTAGGCTTTGCTTCTTGCTTTCCCCGGTTGCTGCTCAGATCCCCTTTCTTGCGCCTCTCCTTGCTTCCTCCAAAATTTCCAGATCCGCTCCGACCGTGTGACCTAGGAAGCCATCGCGCCTCGCCAGCCCCCGGCCGTAGCTTGGTACTTGTCCGCCCTGGACCCGCCGAACATGTCGGAGGTGAGCCTTGCCCGGTTGCGCCGGATGGCGACGGCGCGGGGCGTCAACGGGGCGAAGGTGTTTAAAGCCGGCTCCGCCACCCCTGAGGGTCAAGGGAGCACCTTCTATCCGCTCTTCGTAAGTGCCATTGCTGCTGGCCTGGTTCCTCCCTTCTCTGAGTTCTTCTTCTCTGTCCTCCGCCACTATAAGCTGCAAGCCCTGCATCTCCACCCCAACTTCATCCTTCTCCTGGCAATCTTCTCCTATAACTGCGAGGCTCACGTAGGGGTGCAGCCCTCAGTCGCCTTCCTGCGCCACTACTTCTACCTCCGGACCTCTTGTGGTACTACTTCCGCGTGCGCGAGCTTCGTCGCGTACGGTGGCTCCATTGCCATTTCGAACCCCTGCAAAAGGATTGAGGGCTTTAGGAGCAAGTGGGTCTTGGTGGATGCTGGGCGCATCCACCCTCGGCTGATCTTGCCAACGGAGTAGCCCACGAGCTCCAGCAATTGGGGTCAAGCGGAGCTCACGGACCCCCGCGCAAAGCTGATGTTGGAGAATATGGACGCGGATCTGAGGCCGGCCAATATGGCGGCGGCGAAGCTGACAGGCGCGTCACTGCTGAGGGAATTCCTGGAGCACCAGCTGGCTCCGCTTCGGTAGTACTCGCTTCCAATGTGGAGGCCCCGTCCGAGCCCCGCGGCCTTAGCCGACGGAGATCTGGCTGTTGTCCTCCAATCTCTGGTCGGGGGCGATGTGGCGAGGTCGGCGGGCGCTCCTACGCCCTTGTTCCTCCGCGACAACTGGGAGCAGGTAGTGGAGTCCATGCCCGTCTGCAACGGGGATGGGCCCGTGCCCATGGAAACTCCCGAGGAACCGATGGACGTGCCCTCCGACGACTCCAGAGAATAAGAGGAAGGAGGGGAGCGGGGAAAAGGGCCTGACTCCGAGGCGACTGACGGAGAGTCGAGGGCTCCCCTCCCCCGGTGCAGGTCCCGCGTTCTCCGCCTCTCTCCGAGCGATGACGACGAGGATGACCATGAAGAGCAGGACGGCGGGAGCTCACGCCCGATCCCGAAGAAGGACACGACCAGGCTGATCTCCCGAGGGTCGGCCCTGGCCCCAGGGCGGACCGCAGATGCACCTTCCGCCTCCAAGCTTCCCGAGGTTGACCCTTCCAGCCGGCTTTCAGGCTTCAAATTTGGCCGGAGGCTGCTTGAGCTCCCTGGCGACGACCCGTAAGCATTCGATTCATGTCTTTATCTCTTGCTCTGCTTCTGAGGCTTGACGTCCGCATCTCTTGGATAGGCTGGCGCCCGCAGCAAAGAAGCCGAAGGGGGCTCCCGAGGTTCCATCCATGGCAGCGCCTCTGCCTGCAAAGGAGGGTGACCGCAACGCACATGCTTCTCCTGCCCGGTCGTCCTCGCGAGGCCTGGCTGAGCCGGCTGGGGCGAGCTCAGCCCCCACGGCCCAGGTGGCTCCCGAGGTGCTCTCGCCTGCCGCCGCCACCACACCTGTCGGGGCGCGGCAGACTCCGCCTCAGGATGCTGCGGCCGCGCTGCCGCCTTATCCTCCTACTCCACCGGCTGTTGTCTCTCCGACTCCTTCTGCCGTTCTGGATCATGTTGTTGCTGAGCTGGACCGACTATGGCAGGATCTTCTCTGTGCCGACCCCCGCTTGGTGGCCGGGCGCTTGGAGCTGGCTTCAGGATGGGTTCGCCCCGACACTTCGATTCGGGCGGCGCTGGTCCAGGCCTCGACGGCATGCGACAAGGAGAAGCAAGCTGTCCTTGAGGCAAAGGCTGCCCGTGACGCAGCCCTGGGGGAGGTGGTCGACGTCCGTGGGCGTTGCAAGGCGCTGGAGGGTGAGCTGCAAGATTTCCGGACCAGCTCGCGAATGAGGTCCGCCTTCGCCAAGAGCAGGAAGAAGGCATGAAGGCTCGCGAGGCGGCTCTTGAGGAGAGGGAGGTCAAGCTCAAGAAACGCCGCGACTGCCTAGGCGCGCTGGAGCAGGAGTTGGGGGCGAGGAAGGCCAAGCTGGACAACGAGGCCCTGGTTCTTACCGAGGACCGCGTGGCCTTCACGGAGATGGAGGCGAGGGCTCGCTCCTCACTGAGGACGCTTCACGACAGCGGCCTGGAGAGCCCACTGGCTGGCTCCGACGACAGCCCCGCCAAGCTGCTTCCCTTCCTTGTTCACGCTCTTGAAGATGTCGCCCTTGGCCTTGGCCCCACGGCCGAGGCCGAGGCGCGTGTCCTATCTTCTGCAGCACTGACGCGGGTCCTCACCCACATCTACCTTCGCGATCCCAATGTCGACCTCGACAGCCTGCTGGAGCCAGTGAGCGGCGAGCGTGCCGCTGCCGCTGCTGAGGCCGTGAAGGGTCGCGCAGAGGCCCTGCTAGGGAAGTTCTGGGCCTTCAGCATCAAGCCGAATCAAGGCGCTGCCGACTCCACTGCCCCTTGAGGCGTGCCCAATCCGCGCTGCTCCACCGCCGACAAGTGACTCCATCGCGGCTCCTGTCCTGCTTTTAATTCCTGCACATGTATCATGCCTCGGGGAGGCATTTAAACTTGCGTTTGGCATTGAGATAACAGTGTGGACTGTAACATTTGCTTTTGAATTCCTTGAAATTTGTGCCTTTCCTTCCTACTTGCTTATGTTCTATGCCGGCAGAGCCCGGCCCCGTGCATGCCTCACCCAGCGTTGGTCCCGACCAGCAACCAGGACGGGGCCAAGGAGTGAGGGGCCACGTGACAAGTTAGGCTCCTGAGTCCCGATGCTCAGGATTCCCCCTTGGCACACGAACAACAAGTAGGGAGGTGTGATGCGGGTGGATCTACCGTTCTACGTCTGCAGAGCCCGACCGCGCGCGTGCCTCACCCAGTGCTGGTCCCGACCGGAAACCAGGACGGGGCCACGGAGTGAGGGGCTACGTGACCAGTTAGGCTCCTGAGTCGCGATGCTCAGGAGTCCCCCTTGACGCTCAAATGGCCTTCGTACCTTGGCTCCGCTCGGGGAGAGGCACACAACGAACCAGGCCCGGGGGGACCTGGCTAGGCGGCGTGCGTCTGGGTGTGACCCAGGCGCAGCCCCCATGCCCAGCCCCCTCACGCGGCACTCCCGAGGGGAGGCGTTACGATGAGTCTAGGCATTGAGCTCTGGGCTCCCTAAGGTTGATGCGGCCCGGGAGCCACCCTCAGTTGTTTATCACCAGCGCGGAGCATATTGCTACCGTATGTGTACGGGCATAGCCGCTCCTCGGCAGTGTCGTCAGCCAGCATGGAGCATGGTGCTTCCACTGGTACATGGGAGGGGGCCCCCTCCGGGAGGAGCCCCCGGGGCGTGTACAGCCCCGCCCTGACACGTGGCTGGCACGGTAGGGCCTGGCGAGGTGTATCTGGGCACCCGTGAGCCAGCGCGGGACTCACGGGGCCCTACCTCTAGGCGGGTTGCGCCTAGCACTGGGCCTTATCTTGTGATGCGTTCCTGCAAATTTGGTTAGATGTCGGCACTCTACGTCCTCGGGTCCCGGCCCTCGAGCTAGTCTCAGCCGTCGCTGGTATGCCAGGTCGCGATGCCATGGACAAGGCCAGAGGGTGAGGGCTGGAGAGCCAGTAAGAGCCCTGAGTCGCGATGCTCAGGTACCCCCCCTTTAATGTGCAAGTGGTTTGCATGGAGAAGAAGAGGTGTCGTGGACCGGCATCAAATAATCAAGCATGGTGGGTCTAACGCATAATCGGAAATAAATGCAAATGGGATACATGCCACTGGGCCTGGCCCGAGCAGCTTGGGGATCATGCAGCCTGAGGGGCGCCCCCAACAAGGTAAGCTAACAACATAGAATAAAAAGGGATACACGCCCCAGGGACGGACCCACGCGGCCTGGGAATAATGCAGCCCTGGGGGGCGCTCCCAGCTAGAAGTAAAACTAGAAAGGTGTCACCTGATGATGTTGAGGACGAAGGAGCGTTGATGTAGCGGGCTCGGTGGGCTGCGGGAGCCGATCCTCACGAGGCCCCAGGCCCAGGGGCCTCGGGAGGCTCCGGAGGCGCTGGCGGCTCCTCGCGGGCCATCTCCATCCCTGCCAGGGCAGCGGAACGCCTGGCCTCTATGCCTCCGTGATGCCCCTCATGAGGCGCTAGTACGCGTCAGCCGCGCTCGGCAAGCCGTAAGGCATGCAAACGTAGCTGTGGGGTGGGCCTCCGCAGCTCGCCACTCGCGAGGGCCAGAGGCGCTCCAGAGAGGCGACTCGGTTGAGCCATGGTATGTCGATGCAGACGCGCAGCCCACCATCCTCGCCTGGATGGGGATCCACTGCTGGTAGGCGGCGGCCGCCTTTCATGACTCTTAACTCCTGTAGCTCCTGAATGGCCTTGCTGACGAACTCCTGAGAGTCTGGATCTCCTTGCCTTGCTCCTTCTTGAGGGAAACGTGCTTCGAAACATGCCTCCATGTGGTGCCCAAGCGCCTCCCTCGTGACCCTAGCTAGGTCAGTGGCCCTCCAGTGGAGAGCCCCCGAGCCCTGCCTGAGGAGGGCGCCGGGAGCGCTTTCCTATGCGATGGAAGGAGGTTCCCCCTGGGCAGGCGCGGGCCCAGAGGGGCCTGCCTCCTAAGTGGCCAGGCCGGACGATGTCTTCTTCTTCTTAGGGGCGGTCTCGGGAGGCCTCCTGCTTCCACGATCCGGGTCTTCCAGTGACGCGGCCTGAAAGGCTTGTTCTAGGGAACACACCGCGTCCTTCTCTTCACAGGGCACCGTGATGACTCCGCCACTTCCTGGCATCTTAAGGACGTTGTAGCCGTGGTGAGTTATGTCCATGAACTTGGCCAGCGCTGGGTACCCAAGGATGGCGTTGTACGGCAGGCGAATGTGAGCGACGTCGAAGTCGATGAGCTCGGTGCGGTAGTTGTCGCGTGCCCCGAAGGTGACAGGGAGGCGGACCTGCCCAATCGGGACCGTGGAGCCGTCGGTGATACCGGAGAAAGGCTTGGTTGGTTGAAGCTGGCTGTAGGGCACTTGGAGGTTGTTGAATGTTTCCACGGACAGGACGTTGAGCCCTGCCCCGCCATCGATGAGGTTCTTGGTGACCACCACGTTGCTGATGATTGGGGAACAAAGCATCGGGAGGACTCCGGCTGTAGCCGCACACTTGAGCTGATCTGCCGAGCTGAACGTGATGGCGCATGCCGACCACCTGAGAGGGCGCGTGGCTTCGAGCTTGGGGAGGACTGCGTTCACTTCGCGGGTGAACTGCTTGAAGATGCGCTGAGAGGCTGGGGTTTGCGCCCCGCCCAAGATGCACGCGATCACGCGCGGCTCCTGGAAGCCCCCAGCCCCCTCGTCCTGGTGGCGGTCTTTGTTTCTTCTTGGCTGCGGAGGCAGCGGTGGGAGGCCTGCGTTGCCTTGCGGGCGATCCTCACGAGTTTGATCCCCCAGTCTCCCTCGCGAGGCGGGTCTTGCCAGCGATCCTCGCGAGATTGGTCACGCCACCCTTGGCGCGGGCCACGATCTTCCTAGCATCCTGCGTTCCTTCCTCCTCCTCGCCCGTAGCCCCGGTCACTACGGTCAGGGCGACGGCCGATCCTTCCTTCTCGCACGGCTCGGAGCTCTTGACATTCGTTGGTGTTGTGGGTGTGGAGGTCGTGGTACACACAGTACCGGCCGCCCTTGGAAGGTTCGGGCTGATCTCTGCCTCGCTTGGTGTCTGGTTCTGCCGCGAGTACGGCAGCCCCCTTGCGCTTCACATCCTTGGCCTTGGGCTTCTTCTCTTCTGGGTCCGCGACAGGCAGCTCGAGGAGGGAGAGACGCCCTTCCTCGGCCCTGGCGCACTTGGTTGCCAGGTTGAACAGCTCCAAGGAGGTGCACATGTCTTCATGCATCGCCAGCTCCTCCTTCATCTTGACGTCGCGCACGCCGTCGGAGAAGGCCGAGATGATGGCCTCCTCGGTCACCTTGGGAATCTTGATGCGCTCGTTGTTGAAGCGCTGGATGTACTTCTGCAGGGTCTCCCCGGGCTATTGCTTGATGCGGCGCATGTCGCTTACGGCAGGTGGCCGGTCGCGAGTGCCTTGGAAGTTGGCGATGAAGCGGGTGCGCATCTCGTCCCAGGAGGAGATTGTGCCTGGAGCCAGGTTCAGGAGCTAGGTGTGGGCCCCGTCCTTGAGTGCCATGGGGAACCAGTTCGCCATGACCTTCTCGTCTCCTTTGGCAGCTTCGATGCCCAGCTCGTAGGGCTGGAGGAACTCCGCAGGGTCAGCCGTGTCGTCGTAGCGAGGAGGCAAGTCTGGCTTGAACTTGCCGGGCCACGCGACGCTGCGTAGCTCGGCGGTGAAGGCGCGGCAGCCTGCTGAGGCCGCAGGAGGTCTTGGATGCCGGGGAGCTTGGTCTTGCATATCCCCACGCGTTGCAGCTGGGAGCAGCGCGGGGTCTTGACGCGCGGGAGCAGGAGCATGGTCGCGACGTGCTGGAGGAGGGAGCGCCCTGGCAGCTTCTTGCGGGCGAGGGACTTCTTGACAGCTCTGCTCTTGCCGCGCTGGCACCTGATGGAGCGGGTTTTGCCCAGGGGCCACGCACCTTGGAGCCATGGCGCCTTCCTGAGGAGGAGGCGGTCGGGGCGCCACTGGAGCTTCATCGCCCGCGCTGGGCGGGGTGAGGTGCAGCAGAACGGACGGCGCAAGAGAGCCCCCTGCGGCGCGGACGAGCTCGGCGACGCGGTCGAGCCATTCTTCGTAGATGTCGTCGACGGGACGGTAGCGCAGGAGCTCGTTCGCCACGATGAGTGTAGCCCGAGCCTCCATGGGCATGCGGAGCGTGCGGGACGAAGAACCAGCTGGGATGAGCGAGGGAGTTGCGGTGCGGCCGTCTTGCCGCACGGACGGATGCTGGGACGATGCTTGCCGCTCATCCCCCGCCGGGCTGGTGGCAGCGTTGACGGCAGGTGACGGGGAACGGCGAGGACGCCCGCCGATAGGGGCCGTCTGGGCGACGCGGGAAGCGAGCGCGGCCCGGCGCTCAGCGAGGGCCCGACGAGCGTCAGACATGGGCGTGATGGTCGGAGGAGAACGGGGTGGTGGAAGATGAATCCCGGCGCACCCCTACCTGGCGCGCCAAATGTCGGATTTTGGGTTCCGGCAGACCCTTGAGGTTCGAACATTGGGGTGCACGCGGAGCTTTCGTATCCTACCTACATGTACCCCTCCGCCTTGCTAGGATCTAAACTAAGGAAAGAACAACACAAGAGACACAGGGTTTATACTGGTTCGGGCCACCGTTGTGGTGTAATACCCTACTCTGTTGTGTGGTGTGGTGGATTGCCTCTTGGGCTGATGATGATGAAAAATACAAGGAAGAACAGCCTCGCGAGGGTCTGTTCTTGGCTGGGGCGATGAACTGCTGGGAGGAGCTCAGTCACCTTTCTCTCTCTCTCTCTCTCTCTCTCTCTCTCTCTCTCTCTTTCTGATCTTCTCTATCCTTCCAAACACTCGGCCTCCTTTGCTCTATGGGTGGCTGGTCCTATTTATAGAGGCCCTGGTCCTCTTCCCAAATATCGAGCGGGAAGGGAGCCAACAATGGCAGGCTAATTTAAAGGGGGACGGCTAGTACTAGCTACCCTGACAAAAGTAGTCTTCGCCTGCGCAAAGCTCTGGTGATGACGCCATCTTGGGCTCCACGGTGACCTCCGTCTCGTAGTCCTCCTAGTCTTGGTCTCGTTGCACCAAAATGGCAACCTTTGCCTGATGCCTCGGTACTCCGTGGCTGCGCTTGCCCCCCTTGCACCAAAGAGGGAAGGAGGACACTACGCGGGCTGACACCCGCCTGGCGCCCTCGGTCGTCATGGCTTGCGTCACGGGCACCTCGTGAGGTACCCCGCCTTGATCTCTCCGCCTCCTCGTGAGCTAGCCTGACGAGGCCGTGCCTGAGGAAGCTCCGCGTCATCCGCCCCGCAAGGCTTGGCCCCTCGCGAGGGTCTTGGGTTTGTGTTGGTGAAGATGGGCCGTGCTGGGGCCCCCTTTGAGCCACGCCGCAGGCCGCAGGCAGGCAAGTCTGGGGACCCCCGTTCCCAGAACGCTGACAGGGGCCATGAAGAAGAAGGAGAAGCAAGGGGGATGAACTGGAAGGGCGCACACCGATCTGTACTTATGGCCGGCGAGGGCCAACCGTCGGCCCCCACGATCGCAGGTAATCATGACCCGCTTTGCATGCAGGGACTTGTCCAATCCGTGCAGTTGCCGAGGCGCCATGGGAAGTGGAGACGCCCACGTCCAATCAACCGCCACGCGGCGCCCAAGGCTGCAGGCTGTTAGGGCCTGCGGTGCTTCGCTCTTGCCCTTTCGCCACCCTACACAACCAAGTCCGGGCGCGCCTTGGGCCCGGGGGCTACTGTCAGCATTCTGGGAACGGGGGTCCCCAGACTTGCCTGCCTGTGGCCTGCGGCATGGCTCAAAAGGGGCCCCAGCGCGGCCCATCTTCATCAACACAAACCCAAGACCCTCACGAGGGGCCAAGCCTCGCGGGGCGGATGACACGGAGCTTCCTCAGGCACGGCCTCATCAGGCTGGCTCGCGAGGAGGCGGGGAGATCAAGGCGGGGTACCTCACGAGGTGCCCGTGACGCAAGCCATGACGACCAAGGGCGTCGGGCGGGCGTCAGCCGTGCAGTGTCCTCCTTTCCTCTTTGGTGCAAAGGGAGCAAGCGCAGGCGAGAGCATCAAGCAAAGGCACCCGTTTTGGTGCAACGAGACCAAGACCAGTCCAACGGCAGGGAGGAAGTCATTGTGGAGCCCAAGCCAGCGTCACCACCAGAGTCTTTGGCAGGCGGGGACCAACTTTAGTCAGGATAAGTGTACCAGATGTTCCCCTTCAAAATGGCCAATTGTTGGCGCCCTTCCCGCTCAATATTTGGGAAGAGGCCCAGGGCCTTTGCCTATAAATAGGACTAGCCACCCGTAGGGTAGAG
Source organism: Triticum aestivum (assembly GCF_018294505.1). Classification (NCBI taxonomy): domain Eukaryota; kingdom Viridiplantae; phylum Streptophyta; class Magnoliopsida; order Poales; family Poaceae; genus Triticum; species Triticum aestivum. The sequence goes on from NC_057794.1 coordinate 368,639,612, forward strand.
GGAATCGAAAATCGGAGAGAGAATCGAGAAGAGAGAGAGAGAAGGGTGATTGAACTCCTTTCAGCAGTTCATCCCCCCAACCAAGAACAGACCCTCGCGAGGCTGTTCTTCCTTGTATTGCTCATCATCATCAGCCCAAGAGGCAATCCACCACGCCACACACTGGAGTAGGGTATTACACCACAATAGTGGCCCGAACCAGTATAAACCCCGTGTCTCTTGTGCTGTTCTTTCCATAGCTTAGATCTTAGCGAGGCGGAGGGCTGCAGGTAGGTAGAGGGTGAAATCTCCACGCGCACCCCAGTGTTCGAACCTCAAGGGTCTGCCGGAACCCGAAATCCGACAGCGAGCAAGCAGAATTGAGGGGACGGGTGAGGCAACCATTCCCCACCCCATGATCATGGGGGACTGATGCCTTGAAGACCATGACCCGAGTCCGCCCGAGTAAATGAACCGCGCCTCTGCGCCTCCCTCTTTTTGTGGGGTAAGCGCGAGCCACCTCTTAACCAAGATGTGATGCATGCATGTGGAAACCGCCCCATGCATGACCCCCACATCACGCACGACCCTCCATGTACCGCGTTCAACGCAGGTCATGGGGAAGCGCAGCGGACGAGAAGTTACTGCGATAAAATCTGCCCCACCTGCCCGCGCACCGTTCTGGGCCTAGCCAAACTACGCGGTGCGCTTATGTGTGGCCCAATCCCGGGGGCTCCTGTCCGTGTACAAAATTAGGGGCTCTTCTTTTGAACCCTTTACTTGTGCACGGGCAGTCAGAGCCGCGCGCCACGGCCACACTTAGCAGGGCAAAGAAGGGAAGACGGAGAGAAGCCGAAACACGAGGCAACCAAGGCAACAACAGGACCAGAAATGCAGGAGAGCAAGAGGGCAAGGTGGACTTCCTCGGCAAGATCCTTGTCGAGGCAGCCTCCGCAGCCCCGGCAAGAGCCTTGCGGGGCAACTTGCCTGATGCCAGCGGAGTGAGCCACCCTTGAGCCCACAAGCCCCAACCCAACCAACTACATTGGAACCAAGGCTCAGGAGGAGCCTCTGTGGTGGCATGCAAATCTTCATCAAGATCATAAACATGTGGGATCAGATGAGGACCAGAAGACGGCGACCCTCGGCGGGATCCTAGCCGAGGAAATCCACAAGACCCCCCAGCAAGACCCTTGCCAGGGACGACTGCGACGCCACAACAGCACCCTTGCCGGGCCCCTGGCAAGACCCTTGCCAAGGGCATCAGCAGGGCCACCGCCAGGCCCACGCCAGCCAAGACTCCACCACTATCCCCAAGCAGCTGCTAGCTCAACTAGTTGGGCAAGCACCTGCGTCGCGATGGGCGGCCTCTACACCGACTCAGCAAGCACCTGCGTGGCGGCATGTGACCCTTCATGAAGGCTCCACCACCACGCCAGCCCAATAGCCAGCCCTGTAGTTAGCTCCAGAACACAAGAACACTCAAATACATCCACCAAAGCAGGACTAGGTTATTACACATCTTTGCGGCCCGAACCTGGGTAAACGATCCGTGTGCTTCCTGTCAGACCCGCTCTTCGCAACCTCGCGCCCGCCAACCGTAGAAGGGATCCCAGTGACCCCATAGGTGTCTTTTCTGCCGACATTATATAACAGACTTGACTTGAATAAACTCACACCTACTGAAATATCTTTGCAAATGGCTGACAAATCAATTGCCATACCTATCGGTATATGTGAGGATGTGCCCGTTGTTGTTGCTAATGTTACTATTTTGACTGACTTTGTTATACTTGAGATGCCCGAGGACGACAACATGTCAATTATCCTTGGTAGACCCTTCTTGAATGCTGCATGGTCTATTATTGATTGCAATAAAAGCAAGGTCACTTTTCATATCAATGGTAATGAGCATACGGTGCACTTTCCGAAGAAACAATTCCAAGTGAATGGTATTAATGTTATTGAAAAATCTCTGACAATCACTATTGGAAGTTTTCAAATACCTCTACCTACTGTCAAAAATAAATATGAAATGCTTATTGTTGAGGAAATGCATATCCCCATTGAGGTAACCTAGTGATTTACGAAAGTTCTTCGGTTTCATGCTAATCGAAAGTGGTTGTTAATAAGACTTGATCAACCTTATTAATGGATCATTTTTTAACGGTTTGAAGTTGATGAATTTAGTAAGCACTATTTTCTATCCCTATTTTTTATTCTCTATTCTTATTAGTTAAATAAAATAAAATGCCATGTTTTATCTGTTTTCTGATTTTCCCGCGCAATGAAAAAATGACCCAAAAATAAAAGTTCTCGGAATGCCCTGAAAATTTAATATGATTTTTTCTGAATAATTGAGAATTTTTGGTGCAATAAGCATCAAAGGGAGGTTCACCAGGTGGGCACAACCCACCTAGGCGCGCGAGCACCCCAAGGCACGCCCTGGTGGGTTGTGGTCCCCACGTGGGCCCTCTCACTTTTCTCTCCATACCACATCATCACCTACCTCCAGAAAAAATCTCCATTGCTCTCTCTCCCGTGTTCTTGATCTCAAACCCGTAGATTTCGATCTCTTTGCTCGAAGCTCCATTTCCGAAACTGTTTCGGGGGATTGTTGCTTGGTATGTGACTCCACCGTTTGTCCAATTTGTTTTTGTTTTAGTGTTTTATATTTTGAATAATTAACAACTCTTGGTCCTGCTATAGATGTGCTTGCATGTTAAATTCTTAGTATTCTAAGTAGTTTGAATGCTTGATATGGCCTCTATGTATCCCTATGAGTAGTTGGTATCATTTTTGTGAAGTTTTATTAAGAAAATTTTGTGGGCTAATAAATTTCAGAATTTTGTTCATTGGAAAACCATGAATATCTTTAGGAAGTTTGGCTCCAAGAAGAACACCAAAGGTGTTATTGGGGAGTCATATGATAGTGATCTCCATCCTCGGAGGTTGGCGGAGGTACGACCATGCGAATGGCCGCACACCCCATTCCTGGAAGAGGCTGGAATCCTTCAGAAGTTCATGTAATATGCTGCGAATGTCGGCCTCACCTACTTCATTGCAGATGAGTGTGAATAGCACCAAATCTCACAAACATTTTTGTTCAGAGCTTTACTTTCCTGCCTAGGAATAATCCTCCCGAAGTTAGCTTTGATTTATATGCTGAAAACCATGAGATACCACTTACTGAATTTTGTGACATATGCTTGATCCCTTCTGATGGGAGCTTGGCCGAGTCTAGGCCGGCTGGGTTTGAGGCATTTTATCGTACTTTGACCATGGGAGATGAGAGAGGGGTGTCAGCTACCACTGCCACTGGCCTGCATTTTCCCGTTGTTCATTACTTTGCACTTTTTATTGCAAAATGGTTGCTTGCTAGGGAGAAGGTGGGTGCGCTCAGCTCACCAGACCTTGCTATTTTACGTCGTGCATTGGAGGGCGACAACACTTATAGCTTGGGAGCTATTGTGGCTCATCGCCTCCATCTTAATAAATCCCAGGGTAAAATCCATGGTGGGATTTATGCTACTCGCTTGGCGGCCAACTTTAATGTTGGGATATGCCCTCATGATTACCCTCTAATCAAGGTTTACTTAGACCGTGCAGCCATGGAACACCATCATTTTCTTACACAGGATTATCCTAACATCCCTATTCCTTATAACTTGGTCTTTAGTGTTGAAACTTGTGATATTATTTTGTTGCCTGCTCCTGCTTTGCTTGATCCTATTGCCAGCGGCAGATATAAGATCATGCCTACAGACATCATCGCCTATCGGAACGCTCAGGCTACTGAGGAGGCAGCACAGGAGGAGCCTCCACAGTGGGATCAGTGGAAGCCCGCTCCTCAGTACCCCAACTACTATCCGGACTACTGACCGATTACCAAGTTAGGCCAAAATCCTAATCTTGGGGGAGTACGTGTTTCTCACCAACATTACATTCATGTCCACTTATTCATCTTGTCGGTGTTCACACCTTTTCATTGTATCATCCATGCTTAGATTATTTTTCCTGCTTTCTTCTTGTGTGTTTGAAAAACTTTAGAAAACCCAATAAAAATTAGTTGTAGCTAGTTTTTTTTCATGCATGCTTAGTTGTTATATTAAAAAGAAAATCCAAAAAGACTTCCTTGTTCTTCTTTTTCTTGTTGGGAGCTTTCCCGTGTAAATAGTTTTTCTCATTTTTGCTTTTCTCTCTTATTTGCTTGCTCAAGAAAACCAAAAACTCCAAAAATATTTCAGTGTGTTTCTCTGAATTTCTTTTCTTTTATGTGAGTTGTACCAAGGAGAAGACCACAATGAAAATGTTGAGTGGCTCTCATATGAATAATTGTTGAACTAATAAAGAGCCCATTTTACCTTGTCTTCTCCTGTTGAATAACATGTTTTGCAGATTCCAGCTTAGTCCACGACACTCTTGCACTATTATTATTTTCACATCATTCGGTTGTGCAAGTGAAAGGCAATAATGACGATATTCGATGAACTGACCGTGGCAGGGAGAAACGGGTCTGAACTCGACTTGTTCTTTTTGTGTAAATATGTTTAACCTAGTATCCATGATTCAGCCCATTATGATTAAACATGTTTGTAATGAAAATTAGATATTATAGTTCCTCATGCCATGCATAAGTAGCTGGGAGTTGATAATGATTTATCTTGGATATCAACATTGCGTTAAAATGATTGTGATGTAGTATGATGATATGGTATCCTCCTCTGAATGTTCGAGTGGCTTGACTTGGCTCATGTTCATGCATGTAGTTGAATCAAAACCAACATAGCCTCTATGATATTTATGTTCATGGTGTTCATATCCTACTCATGCTAGTGTCCAATATTACTTATGCATAATGCATGATCATGATCGTTGTTGCTCTCTAGCTGGCCGCTTCCCAATCTAATTGCTAGCCTTCGCCTGTACTAAGTGGGGATTCTGCTTGTACATCAAAAACCTTGAACCCAAAGTTATTCCAGATGAGTCCACCATACCTACCTATATGCGGTATTACCATGCCGTCGTAAGTAAATTTGCATGTGCCACCTCTAAAAACTTCTAAAAATTTATCCGTTTTGTGTGCCTGGATCATTCACGAAATGACAGGAGGTGATCGGTATCTTCCATGCTAAGTGGGTTATTCTCAGGTCGAGTATTTATTCACTCACCATCACACGAGAAAAGGGTGGTAATAGGGATGCCCAGTCCCAAACTGCAAAATACAAAAAGAGTTAATCGCTCGAATAATCAAACAAATCCTCCCAATGGAGTCAAAACCTTTACTTTTATCGCTTTAGAACCGCCACTAGCCTATTTAGCATGGGAGATATTGATAACTAATAGTCGTGAAGTGAATGAGAAGGGTGCATGTCTCAAAATATCATTTATCTCTGTTTTTTTAAAACTTGAGCTCTGGCACCTCTGCAAATCACTTCTTCCCTCTGCGAAGGGACTTTCCATTTACTTTTATGTTGTCGCGTCACCTTCTAAAACAAGCGCTAGAAACTGAGAGAGCACAATTGTCATGACTTATGTATTGTGTGTAGCTAATGTTGGGCGCATCATGACTGGATCTTTTCTACCATGAATTACAATGTTTAGTCACTGCTTGGAATTTGGAGGTGCTCTGCATTTATGTTTTGCGGTCTCAGAAAGGGCTAGCGAGATACCACTATAGTCATATTATATCATGGTTGTTTTGACAACGTGTTGCCGTTTGAGATGCCTTATTATTGCTCGCTAGCTGATTGTGTCATTGATATGAGTTAATATAATCTTTAAGAGTTATTGTCGGCATGGTTACTTATAATGTTGGCTGAAAACCTGGGTGTTGTTTAAGCTTATTTATGCAAACAAGAGCAAAAGAGTTCATAAAAGTTTTTCTTTTTCACTTTCAGTTTATCAAGTGAATTGCTTATGGACAAGCAAAGGTTTATGCTTGGGTGCCATGATTTCAGATATGAACTGTTTATGTTACCACCATTATATCCATGTTCTAGATTCGATCTTGCAAGTTATAGTCACCTACTACGTGTTATGATCCGGTAACCCTAGAGTGACAATAACCAGGACTTCTTCCTATGATTACCGTAGTTTGAGGATTTCATGTATTCACTATGTGTTAATGCTTTGTTCTGGTTCTCTATTAAAAGGAGGCCTTAATATCCCTTAGTTTCCAATATGGACCCCACTGCCACGGGAGGATAGGGCAAAAGATGTCATGCAAGTTCTTTTAATAAAGCACGTATGACTATTTACGGAATACATGCCTACATTATATCGATGAACTAGAGCTAGTGCCATATCACCCTAGTTTATAACTGTCTCGTTATGAATATCATCCAACAATTCACCGATCCAATGCCTACAATTTTTCCATATTGTTTTTGCTAAGTTACTACTGCTATCATCACTGTTACACTTTCTACAAAATTACTACTATCACTGTTACTGTTACTATTGCCGCTACTACTACTATCAAAACTATCAAACTACTTTTCTACTGATCACTTTGCTGCAGATAATTAATCTCCAGGTGGTTAAATTGACAACTCAGCTGCTAATACCTTCAAATATTCTTTGGCTCCAATTGTGTCGAATCTATAAATTTGGGTTGAATACTCTACCCTCGAAAACTGTTGCGATCCCCTATACTTGTGGGTTATCATGGACTGTAGAGACGCACCTTCCCGCATAAGCCATAGGCGTACTATACACCGACGGTGTTCTAGGATATTTTGTGCTGCATCTCACACGGTTGGTGATAATAAACTGTGTGAGATCTACTTGATCTTTCATCTTGATTCGAATTACATAATGGGGTCACAGTGGCAATGGACGGTGTTTGAATTGCTAGACCTTTTATCTGCAGCGAACATGCAACTATATGTGTGTCGTAAAAGAATTGGAATTATTCAGGGTTCTTTTGAACATTTTACACATTAAATTGGGTTTCTAGCCGTTTCAGGTGCACAATTCAAAATTAAACTACATGCACATGCTCCAGTGCACCAACATGGGTTGTAAAATCATATATGTGTCCATGGGTTTATGCTTATGTCCCATGCAAGAAATGGGATGAAATTCGAACACCACGGCACTGTGGCTCTCTGGCAAACGTCGACGTACTTGCTTTTGTAATTCTAGTAAATCCAAAATTCGTTCGAAATTCATGAAACTTGGCATGCTATCATGGAGCGGCATCAACATGCCATGGTAAAATCTTTGTCTTGTTTGGGGCAGGTTTGGGTATAAGCTTCTCATAAACCAGAGCTTCTCACAACAAGTGTGATGGTTTCGGTAGGGAACGTTTCACCTTTCTGGACGAAACGATATCCGTTGCCTCTTCTCGATTTCAAATTTTTCCTACTGTCAACATAGAACAACATGAGTGTTGTGTCAATTTTTGGGATTTTTTGGGGTTTGCTTGGACATTTTTATACATTAACTGAGTTTTCTATGCATTCATGTGCATAATTCAAATTTGAACTACAGGCACATGCTCTAATGCATATAAATTAGTTGAAAATTCAAATATGTGTCCTTAGTTGCATGGTTAGGTCTCATGCAAGAAATGGGAATGAATGTCAAACACCCTCACTCGGCCGCAAACATTGAGATACATGGTTTTTAAATTCTAGTAAATCCAAAACTCGTCTAAAATTCATGAAACTTGGCATGCTGTCATGGAGCGGCATCAACTTGCCGTGGTAAATTTTTTGTCCCATTTGGGGCAGGTTTGGGGATATGCTTCTCACAAACCAGAGCTTCTCACAACAAGCCTGATGGTTCCGGTAGGGAACGTTTCACCTTTGGGGATGAACGATATCCATTGCCTCTTATTGCTTTCAAAAGTTTTATCGTGTCAACGTAGAGCAACAGGACTGTTGTGTCATTTTTGGGATTTTTCGGGGTTCGTTTGGACATTTTTATGCATTAATTGAGTTTTCAATGCATTCATGTGCATAATTCAAATTTGAACTACATGCACATGCTCAATGCATATAAATTGGTTGAAAATTCAAATCTGTGTCCTTGGTTGCATGCTTAGGTCCCATGCAAGAAATGGGAATGAAGGTCAAACACCCTGCCACCGTCACTCGGCCGCAAACATTGAGATACCTTGTTTTTGAATTCTAGTAAATCCAAAACTCATCTGAAATTCATGAAACTTGACATGCTGTCATGGAGTGGCATCCACATGCCATGGTAAATTTTTTGTCCCATTTGAGGCTGGTTTGGGTATATGCTTCTCATAAACTAGAGCTTCTCACAACAAGCATGATGGTTTCGGTAGGGAACGTTTCACCTTTGGGGACGAAACGATATCCATTGCCTCTTATTGATTTCAAAAAAATTCTCGTGTCAATGTAGAGCAACAGGAGAGTTGTGTCAATTTTTGTGATTTTTGGGGTTCGTTTGGACATTTTTATGCATTAGTTGAGTTTTCAATGCATTCATGTGCATAATTCAAATTTGAACTACATGCACATGCTCTAATCCATATAAATTGGTTGAAAATTCAAATCTATGTCCTTGGTTGCATGCTTAGGTCCCATGCAAGAAATGGGAATGAATGTCAAACACCCTGCCACCATCACTCGGCCGCAAACATTGAGATACCTGGTTTTTAAATTCTACTAAATCCAAAACTCGTCTAAAATTCATGAAACTTATCATGCTATCATGGAACGGCATCAACATGTCGTGGTAAATTTTTTGTCCCATTTGGGGCAGGTTTGGGTATATGCTTCTCACAACGAGCATGATGGTTTCGGTAGGGAACGTCCCACCTTTGTGGACGAAACGATATCCATTGCCTCTTATTGCTTTCAAAAAATTTCTCGTGTCAAGATAGAACAACAGGAGTGTTGTGTCAATTGTTGTGATTTTTCAGGGTTTGTTTGGACATTTTTATGCATTAACTGAGTTTTCAATGCATTTATATGCATAATTCAAATTTGAACTACATGCACATGCTCCAGTGCATATCAATTGGTTGAAAAATCAAATCTGTGTCCTTGGGTGCATGCTTAGGTCCCATGCAAGAAATGGGAATAAATTTCAAACAACGGGGCACTGTTGATTGCCGGCAAAACGTTGAGATACTTTATTTTTAAATTCTAGTAAATCCAAAACTCATCTGAAATTCATCAAACATGGCATGCTATCATGGAATGGCACCCGACATGTTGTGGTATTTTTCGCGTCCATTTTGAGAGAAGGCGCACTTGAATAACAACCAACAAAGGCATTTTCAAAAAATAGCTGCCACTTTAATATCTCAAACGTTTGTATAATTCAAACCGTGTGCATTCCGTTAACCATTCATGTCACGCCACGTGTCTTGGTTTTAATGGCTATAAGAGGTGTCGTGCAGACAACCGCTTGACCTTGACTGAATGGGAGGCGTGCGAGCACAGTCCAGTGTGCATGCTGACCAAGAGGCCTGCAAGCTGTCCTCCAATACGCAGGCTCATCGGGAAGCGTGCAAGCCGTATGCTACGGAGGCACACCGGGAAGGGAGCCCTTTGACTTCCATGGCCGCCTGCCTTCCTCTCCATTAATAGCGCCCGAGCCGCTGCTTAATACGGGTGGTCTTACTGTTTGCCTCCCTTTCCCCTCCCTCCCGCAGACCTCCACCAACGCCAAGGCGCAGAAGGATCATCTGCCACTAGTCTTCAAGTTTGGTGAAGTCGACAACGAGCCGGAGGAGATAGAAAATGAGGAATGGGGCCTCATGGACATGGCCCAGAACAAGCTGGTCGTGGCGGTTGCTGCCCCCGCTCTCGTCCCAGCTCCCATCCCCGCGCCTATGCCAGCGACCATCCCCATAGCATTGACGGGCTAATCGCTGAGCAGTATGGCAGAGATGGAAGCCGCGGGCATTAGCGAGGTCTCTGCGGACCCGCGCGAGCTCGTGTACAAGCCAGCGCCAGCGCCCGTGCCCGTGCGCGCCCCTCCACCCACCGCGGCGCGAGTCCCCGCGCGCTTGGCTGCACACGTGATGACCCACAAGTATAGGGGATCAATTGTAGCTCTTTTCGATAAATAAGAGTGTCGAACCCAACGAGGAGCAAAAGGAAATGACAAGTAGTTTTCAGTAAGGTAATGTCTGCAAGTGTTGAAATTGCAAGTAACAAAGTAGTTTGATAGCAAGATAATTTGTAACGAGCAAGTAACAATAGTAGTAACAAAAGTGTAGCAAGACAGCCCAATCCTTTTGAGGCAAAGGACAGGCCAAAACGGTCTCTTATGACAAGCAAAGCGTTCTTGAGGGTACACGGGAATTTCATCTAGTCACTTTCATCATGTTGGTTTGATTTGTGTTCGCTACTTTGATAATTTGATATGTGGGTGGACCAGTGCTTAGGTTCTGTTCTTACTTTAACAAACCTCCTACTTATGATTAACCCTCCCACAAGCATCCGCAACTACGAGAAAAGTGTTAAGAATAAAATCTAGCCATAGCATTGAACTTTTGGATCCAATCGGTCCCTTACGAAATAGCACATAAACTAGGGTTTAAGCTTCTGTCACTCTCGTAACCCATCATCTAATTGCTACTCCACAATGCATTCCCTTAGGCCCAAATATGGTGAAGTGTCATGTAGTTGACGTTCACATGACACCACTAAGGGAATAGCAACATACATGCTATCAAAATATCAAACACATATCAAGTTCACATGATTACCTGCAACATGATTTCTCCCGTGACCTCAAGAACAAAAGTAACTACTCACAAATGATAAACATGTTCATGATTAGAGGAGTATTAAATAGCATAATGGATCTTAACATATAATATTCCACCAAATAAACCATATAGTAATCAACTACAAGATGTAATCAACACTACTAGTCACCCATAAGCACCAATATATAGTTCCGGTAACAAGATTGAACACAAGAGATGAACTAGGGTTTGAGAGGAGATGGTGCTATTGAAGATGTTGATGGAGATTGCCCTCCCGGAGATGGGAGAGTTGTTGGTGATGATGATGACGATGATTTCCCCCTCCGAGAGGGAACTTCCCCCGGCAGAATCGCTCCGCCGGAGGGCAAAAGTGCTCCTGCCCAAGTTTCGCCTCGAGGTGGCAACTCTTCGTCCCGAAAGTCTCCTCCTTATTTTTTTCTAGGTCAAAATGACTTATATACCAGAAGATGGGCACCGGAGGTGGGCCGAGGAGGCCACAACTGACCAGGGTGCGCCTGGGGGGCCTAGCGCGCCCAGGTGGGTTGTGCCCACCTGGTTCCCCCCTCTGGTGTTTATTGGCTCCAGTATTTCTTAAATAATCCATAAAAAATCTCCGTGAAGTTTCTACTCATTTGGACTTTTGCAGAATAGTTGGCTTGACGTAGCTTTTCCAGGTCCAGATTTCCAGCCACGGGAATTCTCCCTCTTGGTGTGTTCCTTGCAAATTATGAGAGAAAAGACATTAGAATTACTCCAAAAAGCATTATTATGGATAAAAACATTATAAATAGCAGTAAGAAAACATGATCCAAAATGGACATATCAACTCCCCCAAGCTTATACCTCGCTTGTCCTCAAGCGAAAACCGAAATCGAAAAACATGTCCACATGCTTTGAGAGAGAGGTGTTGATAAAAACAAAATACGGACATGGAAGCATCATGTTGATTATTATAAAATCAACAACATTAAACATATGACTTTTATCATAGAACTTTTATCATATACTTATCATGAATAAGTAATAGTTCATCACACAATCAAAGTATGAAGCAAAAACTCTATTAGAAACCGACAAACTATGTTCTCAGTCAATTTTTCAACTACAATTTATCATCTTTTCAGGAAGGGTCACGTGTCAGAGCCTTTAGGCAAGTCCACATACTCAACCATCATATAGTCTTCCATGATTGCTAACACTCACCTCGTACCCATGAGCAAAATGTTTCAACCAGACACATAGAAAGATAGGGGCTTATAGTTTCACCTCCCAACATACTCACCTCAAGGGTGATGTCAACAATAATAACTCATGCCATCTATATTCAACTGGACATATGTGCCTAGATCTTTCCTCACCACATGATGCTTGCCAAAGGATAAAAATAAAAGGTATAGAAGGAAAACATTGACTTTTGCATAAAAGTAAGTGCATAAAAATAAAGGATAGGCCCTTCGCAGAGGGAAGCAAAGGTTGCCATGCGCTTATTTGTTTGTATGCTCAATCCCTGAGTGCAAGAGAACATCATGTTGTATTGCCCCTTAAGATGACAACATTTATTATGCGGTCTGTCGCTTTTCTTCTTTATCATCCAAGTTTGTACAACGCTAAATTTCTCTTACACTAAATGATCTCACACTTTTAGAAGCAATTTTTATTGCCTTTTTGCACTGATGACAACTTACTTGAGGGATCTTGCTCAATCCCTAGGTAGGTATGGTGGACACTTGAAAAAGATTTGGGTTTAAGGGTTTTTGGATGCACAAGTAGTATCTCTAGTTAGTGCGGAATTTTTGGCTAGCAAAGATAGGGGGCAAGCACCACATGTTTAAGGATCTATGACAATATGACTTCTATGTGAATATAAACAAACATAAACCATTAAGTTGTCTTCCTTGTCCAACGTCAACAATTTTGGCATATAATATTTTGATGAGGGCTAACAATCACAAAATATTTCTAGGATAGTATATCTATATGTGAATCTTCTCTTCCCCTTGTTAATTCTTTCATGAGTTGCATCATTGACTAATGCTATGTTTGTTGATCTCTAATAAAATTTTGTACTTATATTTTTCCTTATGTGGTGCCATCACCTACCATAGGATTAGTATATAATCTTATTGATTTATTTCCTTTCTCTTTTTATTTATTTATTTCTTTTCTTTATTTGCAACATGAAGGTAAAGAAAGCAAAAACTGAAACTAACTTTATTATATAACTTGCACACGATTAGAAGGATAGATCACTAAGCAAACTCTCTAAGAAGAAAGGATCGAACTAAACTTTTATTCATCTAAAGCAAAAGGGTCGAACTAAAATAAGTAAAAGCAAAAAGATAGTGGGATGATACGATACCGGGGCACCTCCCCCAAGCTTGGCGAAAGCCAAGGGGAGTGCCCATACTCGATACTCAATTTTATTTTGGTGGTGAAGAAGATGATGGTGGTGATGAAGGAGAGATATTGTCCTCGGATTTCCGTGGCAATGGTGGTGGTGAGAAAGTGCATGGTTTCCCTTTTACTTCCTCCAGCTTCTGACGGAGAATAAAATTTTCCATCATCAACTCACAATTATCTATCTCGAGTTTTATTATCCTCTTGCATAATGCCTCCATGCTCTCATCCTTGAACCGGGAAGGAATCGATTCATCATCTTCTTCTTCGGAGGTCTAGCTATAGTGCTCCTCATCCCCATAGGACTTGGGATTTGCGATGAGATCCACAACATAGCTCTCACCCTCGGAGTTTTGGGAGGATATATTGTCAGATCTATACAGAAAACAACAAGAAAAGAGAATAGAGGATTTCTTCACGATACGGTGATCAACAGGTTCGAGAAGTATATATAGATTTTTTATCTTGGAGGACAAGCATACAGAAGAAAAATGGAGTATGGAGGGTGTCCCAGGTGGGCACAACCCACCTAGGCGCGCCAGGCAAGCCTGGCCCGCCCTGGTGTCTTGTGCCCGCCAGGGGCTTCCTAGAAGTTTCTTTATTTCCAAAATTTTAAAATATTCCAAAACTGATAAAAAATATTTTTACGGATTTTTCGGAGTCTGTTTACTTACAGTATCACGTAACTGTTTATTTTCACGATTCTGGAGTGTTCCAGAAGGACTCTGTTATGTGTTCTTCCGGTGTCAAAGTTTGGATAATACTACTTTCAACATTGATAGGTGTACCTAAGATATAATGCTTTATTCGTTGCCCATTCACAACCTTCGGGTTAGTACCTTCGGAGTTATTTATTTTGATGGCTCCAGACCGGTAAACCTCCTCGATGATGTATGGGCCTTCCCATTTTAAGAGGAGCTTTTCTGCAAAAAAATCTAAAACGAGAGTTGTACAAAAGAACATATTCTCCAACTTTAAACTCACGCTTTTGAATTCTTTTGTCATGCCATCTTTTAACTTTTTCTTTGAATAACTTTGCATTCTCATTAGCTTGGGTTCTCCATTCATCTAAGGAGCTTATATCAAATAACCTCTTTTCACCAGCAAGTTTGAAATCGTAGTTGAGTTCTTTAACAGCCCAATATGCTTTCTGTTCTAACTCAAGAGGCAAATGACAAGCTTTTCCATAAACCATTTTATAAGGAGACATACCCATATGATTTTATATGTTGTTCCATAAGCCCAAAGTGCATCATCTAATTTCTTAGACCAATGCTTCCTCGACCTATTAACAGTCTTTTGCAAAATTAATTTTATTTCTCTATTGCTAAGTTCAACTTGACCACTAGACTGAGGATGATAGGGTGATGCAATTCTATGGTTAACATCACACTTAGCAAGCATCTTACAGAAAGCACCATGAATAAAGTGTGAACCACCATCAGTCATTAAATATCTAGGGACTCCTAACATTGGGAAAATAACTTCCTTCAGAATTTTAATGGAGGTGATATGATCAGCACTACTAGTTGGAATGGCTTCTACCCATTTAGTAACATAATCAACAGCAACCAAAATATGTGTATACCCATTAGAGGATGGAAAAGGTCCCATGTAATCAAATCCCCAAACATCAAATGGTTCAACAACAAGTGAATAATTCATAGGCATTTCTTGACGCTTACCGATATTACCTATTCTTTGACATTCATCACAAGAAGAGACAAACTTATGGGCATCCTTGAAGAGAGTAGGCCAATAAAATCCAGATTGCAATACCTTGTGAGCAGTTCTATCTCCAGCATGATGTCCTCCATAAGCCTCAGAGTGACATTTCCGTAGGATTTGTCCCTGTTCATGCTCAGATACACAACATCTAATAATACAATATACTCCTTCTTTATAAAGATGTGGGTCATCCCAAAAGTAATGTCTTAAATCATTAGAAGAATTTTTTCTTTTGCTGGTATGTAAAGCTAGGTGGTAAATATTTAGCAACAATATAATTATCATAGTCAGCATATCAGGGAGTACTATTAGCAACATTTATTGCAGCTAACTGCTCATCAGGAAAACTATCATCAATAGGTAGTGGGTCATCAAGCACATTTTCAAGCCTAGACAAATTATCAGCTTCGGATCTCCGGACAACTTCCGAAGCAAGGAGTTAATCTTCGATATTGTCCCCTTCCGCAGTGGCTATCACGCACAACTTGGACGAACTGTGTTTGCTCGATTCAACACAGTACCACACTATGCTTATCTAAAACTCAAGATGCCTGGTCCATGCGGCGTCATAACGGTCAATGGAAATACGGAACGCTCCCTCCGTATAGAAGAGCACACACCTGCCTTAGCAGCAGAAGTACAGAGCAACCTTCTTAAGCAGAACCTTAATTCAGCTGCTGAGCCCACAGACACCGTTAAGAGGGTCCGAACTACTCTGCAGCAGGAGAGCTCGGCTCGTCAGGAGCTCGACTAGCAATTCGGCCTCTGTCTCAGTCCCGATCAAGTGGTGGCATTCGTGCCGCGCGTACATAACTACGCACTCAAAATACCATGGGAATTGACGGAGGCATAGATAGCTTGTGGTCCATAGTACGGCTCAACCGACATCGGATACACACATACTTTCACTTTTACTTGTTTCCTTTTCAGGTCTCAATCCCACATGCCCCATCTGGTGGTCTGGTCATCGGTCCTCCTGAAGGATAAACACACCAAGACGGCGAGAAACACAGACATATGGGGGCTTTTTAGGTGATTCCATTAACGATAACTCTACCTGTTTTTCAAGACCCACATACAGCTCTCCCTTGGTTTCGGCATGTCAAATAGCCTGTTGCTTATCACCCTACCTGTATCAATGCGCCTTGACGTACTAATTAAATTATAATGAGAATAGTTTGCGGCTGGAGCTTTAGGACCCCAGCTTTTTACCTTTGCACCTTTTTTGTTTTCTTTCTCTTTTTTCTCTCAGCTTCCCTGTGGATAACCCTATCAGGTAGGACCCATACACTTTGGTACGTTTGACGTTTGCCAGGGGCTTCATAGCACCCCACATTACGGCAACAAAAGTCTGAACACTTTTTATAAGTATAGTTCGGCACCCCGAATTTAGCATTATATGCCTTGGCTCCGAATCATGTCTTTGGTCAATAGTTGGGTTGCCCGGCTCCTGTGCTTGCTACCTTACGTTCCGCTATATCGGCTAAGGTAGTAAAGGGAGAACTACTGTGATTGTGCCTTGGTTTACCCAAAGCAGCACCTCAGTAGAGAAAGCCAAAAACTGACTGTCATGATGCGGCGAGAACCGGTCAGCTGTTCGGAGGTTACAAATCGTTGGAGATTTCTTCTGCACTACGCGAAGGATTGACACTTCCAGATCAGACGCTTATAGCACTCTAGTTCGGATACTAGGGGCTGCGCCCGTGTTTTTATTGCCGAACTCCTATGGCTAAGTGAGGGCATTACAGCCGCATAGTCTGGTTGCCAGGTTCGTTGCGCTAAACAACTCCTTCAAGGACCATCTAATTGGATCAAGATTGTTTAGATTCCATCCCGAACACCCCCGTACTACCTACATGGGGGAAGAAGCCGATGACTGGTTAACCCTCAGATTTCATACAACATGGCCGCACAGGAAGTAAAAAAATTAAAAACATAACAAGCATTATATTGCACAATCACTTTGTTTTATCACACAAGGTAGAGGGAGCTCGAATACATTCATTCAAAGATCATGTCTTTCGTACAATGATCCGCAACAATGCGGACCCCTCCAAGACATCGCCGAAGTATCGCTCGGGTGTGCAGTGCTCCTTGCCTTCCGGCGGCCCCTCGGTCGCTAATTTGACAGCGTCCAGCTTCGCCCACCAGACCTTGCAATAGGAGAAGGCCAGACGTGCGCCCTTGATGCAGACGGACCGCTTGACAATGTCCAGTCGAGGACAGGCATCCACCAGTCGCTTCACGAGGCCAAAGTAACTGCCGGGTATAGCTTCGGCTGGCCACAACCAGATTATTAAATCCTTCATGGCCAGTTCGGCCACCCTACACAGCTCGACCATCTGTTTTAGTTGATCGCTGAAGGGCACCAGATGTTCTGGCGCAAGATATTGCGACCAGAACAGTTTCTCCGAGGAGCTCCCTTCTTCGGCTCGGAAGAACTCTGCGGCGTCAGCCACACTGCGTGGCAGATCAGTAAAATCCCCTGGAGAAGTCCGAATCCGAGTTAGTAAACGGTATTTCATCTTCACATTCTTGCTTTGCATATTGAATGCCTTACCCGCCGCGATCTTCCTGGCCTCCTGGATCTCCTGGAGGGCGCCCCGGGCCTCATTACAGGCTGCCTCCGCACTCTGACGAGCTTGGGCGAGTTCGATCTCTTGAACTGATGCATCACGCTCCAAGGCCTCGCACTTCTTCACCGCGTCGTCGAGATCCTGCTGGACCCCGTTGACCCGAGCCTTGAGCTTCTTCCGAGCGACCTGCTCTTTGACAGCCTTCCCTTCGGCTTCGGCCAGGGCCTTTTTCAGGGCCTCGACCTCGGTCATCGCCTTTGTACACATCATGGCATTTCGGTCACTTCATATCATTTTACCTTTTTTCGAATACATAACAGGTTATTACTTACCTTGTTTTTCCTAGAGCTGCCTCTTCACCTGGCCCCGCTCCTCCTCGGCCTCCGCCAGTTTTTGCTTCAGTCCGGAGACTTCGACAGTATGTGAGGCTGCAGCCAACAGCAACGCCTGTGCTTACATTTTAGAAAAATTCAGTTAGTTTCCTGCAATAGGAGATTGATCCTCTGTCTGGCTTTTTCTTTCCGAACATCGGACAGTGTCTCAGGGGCTACTGTCTACATTGGAATTCTCTCCTTTTTGCGTCGCTTACCTCAAAACCTATCAGCAGGCTGCTGCAGGCTTCGGTTAGTCCACTCTTGGCGGACTGAACCCTTTCAATTAACATGCCCATAAGGACACGGTGCTCATCCGCAATGGAAGCGCCTCGCAGCGCTTCTAGGAGATTGTCCGGTGCCCCTGGTTGGACAGGGGTCACCGGCGGAATAGGCATCCCCCCTTCTTTCAGAGAAGGTTGCGTGCCAGATTCCAGAGCCGCATCGGTCTCTGGAATTGAGTTCGGCTGAGGGCCGAAATGAATGCGCCCCCCACCAGTCTCCATGGGGATTGATCCCCCCTGGTGTCTGGCGAAGGGGGTTTCTCCTTCTGGCGCCTCCTGAGCCTCTCCCCCTCCTGGAACAGTCCTTCGGGATAGCACCTCCGCATCGTCCTTGGCCTTGGGGGAGTGAGCGGCCTGTGGTGAATCGCTGGCCATCCCCTTTGATTCCAACGAACCTTGTGATGAGTATCGCTAGGAGCTGTCATGGGCTGGACTGTAATAGCATAACTAATTATATCACTACAACAAAGAGGAAATACTCGGTTTATGGGCGGATATGAGTTTTAGCACTTACGATGCGGCCCGGGGCTTAGTGCGGGGGCGTCTCTCCGGACTGTTGTCGACATCCCACACAGAGTTATCCGCAAGGGAGCTCTTTCCTTTCTTGGACGTCTCCGCCTCCAGATTTGTGGAAGCCGCCCTCTTCTTCCTCCCCTCATCAGGGGGAGGGTTGTTGTCGGTGTCAAAAGCGGCGGATCTCGGGTAGGGGGTCCCGAACTGTGCGTCTAGGCCGGATGGTAACATGAGGCAAGGGACACAAAGTTTTACCCAGGTTCAGGCCCTCTTGATGGAGGTAAAACCCAACGTCCTGCTTGATTAATATTGATGATATGGGTAGTACAAGAGTAGATCTACCACGAGATCGAGGAGGCTAAACCCTAGAAGCTAGCCTATGGTATGATTGTTGATGTGTATGTTGTCCTATGGACTAAATCCCCTCCGGTTTATATAGACACCGGATAGGGTTAGGGTTACATAGAGTCGGTTACAATGGTAGGAGATCTACATATCCGTATCGCCAAGCTTGCCTTCCACGCCAAGGAAAGTCCCTCCTGGACACGGGACGAAGTCTTCAATCTCGTATCTTCATAGTCTAGGAGTCCGGCTATCCGAACACCCCCTAATCCAAGACTCCCTCAGTAGCCCCTGAACCAGGCTTCAATGACGACGAGTCCGGCACGCAGATTGTCTTCGGCATTGCAAGGCGGGTTCCTCCTCCAAGTACTTCATAGAAGATTTTGAACACAAAGATAGTGTCTGGCTCTGCAAAATAAGTTTCCACATATTGCCATAGAGAGAATAATATTTACACAAATCTAATCTGCTGGCATATTCCGTAGCGTGTCACACCACGGCCAAGCCTTTATTCGAGTCGTTTCACTATCCCACCTCAGCGCGTTATGTGAGGCGGTTTCCTTGGCACGTCTTGTTAAACCAGAGATCAAGTCCCCTTATCCCGGGATTCTCATCAATACGGGCATGGGTAACCCAACCGCGCCATCGATTACGGCGCTTGGAGATAAGCGAGTTTTACCAGTCTGGTGGGGACATGTAGTTGCGTCCACCCATATAAGGGGATAAAGATCCACCTTTTCACCTATGCCTTCTTCCTCCTTCGCCTATCCATTCTTGCGCACTCAAGCTCCAGCGCCCAAGTCCGCACTCCCCATCTCAACCTTCTCCGGCCATGTCCAGAGCGGGAGGCAAGTGGATGGTCTCCTCCGTCACGGAGGGACATATCAAAAAGCTGAGGAAGTCCGGATACCTATCTAACGACGTCGCGTACCGGCTCCCCGAAAAGGGGCAGCTCATCCCCACCCCTAGGCCCCATGAGAGGGTGGTGCTCCTCCCCCATTTCCACCGCGGACTGGGCTTCCCTCTCCACCCATTTGTCCGGGGGCTCATGTTCTACTACGGCCTTGATTTCCACGATCTAGCCCCGAACTTCGTCCTCAACATCTCGGTGTTTATCATCGTGTGCGAGGCCTTCCTCCGCATCCGCCCCCATTTCTCGGTGTCAAGACGAAGGTGGTGCGCGGCAACCAGGTGGAGTGCGGAGGCGCCATGGTGGGCAAGATGGCCAACGTCCTCTGGCTCGAGGGCTCCTTTGTGGAGACCCTGAAGGGGTGGCAATCAGGGTGGTTTTATATCACCGAGCCGCACGATGCCGAATGGGTCGCAACCCCTGAGTTTCGATCCGGACCCCCTACGCGGCTCACCTCCTGGAAGCAGATGGGCCTGTCGTGGGGTAAGAAGGGAGAGCTGACCGGACTCCAAACATGCGTCCAAACCCTGGCGGACAAGAAGCTCAAACTTGTCAACGTAGTCCTGGTTATGCTCATCCGCTTGATCCTCCCGTGTCAACAACAGGCTTTCAACCTGTGGGAGTTCGACCAGGCGCGGCACCAAACTCTGAGCAGGCTCTTCGACACGATGTACGAAGATGCCCGGAAGGTGCTTTTCAAGGGCGCCGAGGATCCCGCATCCACTACCGAGGATCGCGGATTCAGTGTGCAGCGTCATGCTCTCGCGGTAAGCTGTTTTTTCCTTTTATAGGGTATCAGTTCTTCATAGTTTGACTCCATGCGGGATCTAAGCTCCCTTACCTTTGACAGGATTGGCAGGTAATGTCCGGACAGATCAACTGTCCGGCTCCTTTGTCCAAAGGCCGAGCGGACGCTCACTTGGCGAAGCTGCTGGTTCCGGCACCCTAAGTGGTGCCGGAGAAGAAGGCCGTGAAAAAGGCCGCGGGGACTCGAAAGAGTGCCCGGCGCCAGGAGGTGTCGGATTCATCATGCGATGAATCCAAGACGCACTCCTCCCGCGAAGATGAGGAGGAGGAAGAAGAGACCCCTCCCCCTCCAGCGGGTGAAGGGAAGAAAACGAAGGCCTCCCCAACTGGGAAGGCCGAAGGGTCGAAGAAGGGGAAAACCCTTCCTCTGGACTGCTCCACCGACACTGACGGTGGCGGAGAGGAGTGGGCACCTAGGGCCAAGCCCCTGGCCAAATCGTAAGTATCCAGATACCAGAGTAATTCATAGTATTCGTTTATTGCACAGCTTTCCCTTACGTCGAATATGTTTATGCAGCCCACCCAAAGACCGGCTTGACGCATCGTCGAGCGGCTCACTGGATTCGTCGGGTGTGAACTCTCTTCCGACGGCTTCCTCCCCCCGCCCTACGGATGACACCAAAGTGTTGTCCCAGCAGGTTCCAAGCCAGGAGGAGGTGGTCCTGGAGGCGTCACAAGGCGACCTGCCGGACTCCAGGAGTAAAGGGGATGAAACCCCTCAGGGCTCCAAGTCCGACTCTAGGCCGGACACCACTCCGGAACCTTCAAAGGTTCCAGAGTCCGGCGGGGACCTCCTTCCAAGAGGAGCAAGTCCACCGTGCTGGCGGCCCCCGTCCAACCGGAGGCACCGGACAATATGTTGGAGGCGCTCCAAGGCGCCTCCATCGACGAGGAGCACTACGCTATTATGAGTGCGGTGGTCCAGAAGGTTCAGTCCGCCAAGAGCGTACTGACTGAAGCTTGTACTAGCCTTTTGGCAGGCTTTGAGGTAAGTAAAGAATGTGTAAATAATATTACCGCATAGACAGTAGCCCCTGATGCTCTGTTTGGCGTTTGGAAAGAAAAGCCGAATAGAGGATCAAATAAAATTTGCAGGAGTCTAACAAAAGGAGTCAATATGCGTATGCAGGCTTCTCTGCTTGCGTCCACCGCACTGACTGTGGAAGTGGACACGCTAAAGCAGAACCTCGAGCGGTCCGAGCAAGAGCTCGGTTGTGCCAAGAAGCAGCTCGAGGACAATGAAGGTAAGAAATACCATGTAAATATATATAAAAAGGTGCAATTGCAAAGAATGGCAGGATTATCGTGGCTATTTTAGGGGCCACGTCTGAAGTGGCGACCCTTAAGCAGGCGCTGGTCGAGGCCGAGAAGAGGGCGGCCTCGGAGCGCACCGAGCGAGAGAAGTATGAGGCCGAGGTTGGCAAGGTGCGGCAAGAGCTCCAGGCTCTCATGGAAAAACATGAGAGTTTGGAGGTTGACTCAAAGACACGAGCGTCTGAGCTCGCGGTGGCTATTGAAAACGCCAAGTCTGCCAAGGCCGAATCCCAGAAGATCCTCCAGGAGTTGGATGAGGTGAAGAAGATAGCGGCGGGTAAGGCATTCTTTATGCAAAGCAAACACATAAGCGTGAGTTACTTGTTACTTACCCGAATCCGGAGCTCTCCAGGAGCATTCGCAGATCTTCCCCGAAGTGTATCCGATGCCGCCGCATTCTACCGAGCCGAGGTGGGAAGCTCGACAGAGAAGGTGTTCTGGTCTCACTATACTAAGGCCGGACACCCCGTGCCCCTGAGCGACCAGCTGAAGCAACTGGTCGAGCTCCACAAGGCGGCCGAACAGGCCATGAAGGGCCTCATTTTTCGGCTATGGTCTGGAGGGGCTCTGCCTGGGAGCTATTTTGGGCTGGTGCGGCGGTTGGTGGAGGCATGTCCAAGGCTCGAAGTCATCAAGCGCTCCGTCTGCATTGAAGGTGCCCGTAGGGCCCTTGCCCGTGCTAAGGTGCACTGGGGCAAGCTGGATGCTGAGAAGCTGGTGAAGGACGGGCCACCACCGGGGAAAGAGCATCGCAAGCCCGAGAATTACTATAAGGGTGTTCTGAAGGGTGCCCGCCTTGTGGCGGATGAATGTTCTAGGGATGTAATTTTTGAGTGAAACTTGCTCGTTTTATCCTGTGCGCGGAAAACTTGTTTATATGCGCTAAGCAATGCTGTTGGAATTTAAAATATTACCTTTTGTGCGACTGTTTATCAATTCTGAGAGATGGCGAGTCATCGGCTTCTGCCCCCATGCCGCTAGTGCTGGGGTGTTCGGGGATAAACCTGAGCGCTCTTTTTCCCATGTTTGGGTCCTTCGAGGGAGACGCTCAGCCCAACGAACAAGGTAATCGGACTATAATGCGTGAACACTCTCACTTAGCCATAGAATTCTATAATTTTAAATTTCGGCGAAGCCCCTGGTATTCGGAAGACTGAGTTCGGGGCGCTATCCACGCCTTGGCCGGACAGAGCCAGCTCCTCGCCCTAAGCGGCATAAGTCTTTAGGGACTCGAAAAACCTCTCGAACAGCGACCAGCTCTCGCTTCATCATGACAGTCAGTTTTAGCTTTATCCACTGAGGTGCTCGACCCAGCTCAACTGGGGCACAATCGCAGTGGTTCTCCTAGTGCTACCTTAGCCGATACAGCGGAACGTAAGGCACAAAAACATAGGAGCCGGGCAAACCCAACTATTGACCCAAGACATGATTCGGAGCCGATGCATATAATGCTATAAGTTCGGGGCTTCTCACACCATATTGAGGGGTACTAAAGCCCCTGGCGTATTTTCGCCGTACCAACGTGTACGGGTGCAACATGTCGTTAAGGAACATACATAAAAAAACAAAAAAGGTAATGCAAAAATAGACGAAAGCTATGCATTGTTTATTAAAAAGGGCTGCGATCAAAGCAGAACGATACAAATAATGCGATAAGTGGAAGGTTGGACTAGTTAACATGTCCGTTCCAGGGGCAAGCTGCGGAATAATATGCGGAACAGGTATACTGCTCGTGATAGAGACCACCTGGGAGTTCCGTACTGCGGCGTGGCTTGTCTGCTTCCCTGGTTCTTGCATCGTTTGTGCGGCAATTGAACTGCCGAACAGGCCTTCCGAAGGATGGAGTCCTGAAAGTAAGAGAAAGATAAAAAAATCGGCAGCCCCTGGTACGGTTTAAGCCGTATATTTGGGCGTGCCGTGATGGTGCCCTTCCCCCTGTACCCATGGTATCTCTAGGGCGTAGTTATGGACGCGAAGTACTGGCATCGCCTTTTTGCGAGGGTTGGAGTTGGGGCTGCATTGCTACGCCTGCTCGGATCGTGCCAGGCGGTCTTGTTGTAGGTTACACCGGGCGCGCTTGACGGTGTCCAATCGTTTAGTGGCCGGACTAGAGAACTTCCCGGAGACGCTGCTTTGTACTTCCGCTGCAAGGGCCACCGTGTGCTCCTCCGTTCGGAGGGAGTGTTTGGTGTTTCCATTGACCGTAATTACTCCTCGAGGGCCCGACATCTTGAGCTTAAGGTATGCGTAGTGTGGTACCGCATTGAACTTAGCGAATGCGGTTCGCCCGAGCAGTGCATGATAACCACTGCGAAACGGGACTATGTCGAAGATTAACTCCTCGCTTCGGAAATTATCCGGAGATCCGAAGGCCACTTCAAGTGTGACTGAGCCTGTAAAATTGGCCTCTACACCTGGTATTACACCTTTAAAGGTCGTTTTGGTGGGTTTAATCCTCGAGGGATCTATGCCCATTTTGCGCACTGTATCCTGGTAAAGCAGGTTCAGGCTGCTGCCGCCGTCCATAAGGACTCTAGTGAGATGAAATCCGTCAATGATTGGGTCTAGGACCAATGCGGCGAATCCGCCATGATGGATGCTAGTGGGATGGTCCCTTCGGTCAAAGGTGATCGGGCAGGAGGACCATGGGTTGAACTTTGGGGCGACTGGCTCTACCGCGTATACGTCCCTTAACGCACGCTTCCGCTCCCTTTTGGGGATGTGGGTTGCGTATATCATGTTCACCGTCCGCACTTGTGGGGGAAAACCCTTCTGTCCACTGTTGTTCGGTGGCCGGGGCTCCTCGTCGTCATCGCTATGCAGCCCCTTGTCTTCATTTTCGGCGTTTAACTTGCCCGCCTGCTTGAACACAAAACAATCCCTGTTGGTGTGATTGGCCGGCTTTTCGGGGGTGCCATGTATCTGGCACGAGCGGTCGTGTATTCGTTCCAAACTGGACGGGCCCCTAGGATTCCTTTTGAATGGCTTTTTCCGCTGACCGGATTTAGAGCCTCTGAATCCGGCATTAACTGCCGTATCCTCAGCATTGTCGCCGTTAATGCGGCGCTTCTGCTTGTTGCGATGCGACCTGCCACTACTATCCCTGGTGTCCGAATTACCAGGGTTTTTGGTCATATTGTTGCTACGAGCAAGCCAGCTGTCTTCTCCCATGCAAAAGCGGGTCATGAGTGTCGTGAGTGCTGCCATAGATTTCGGCTTTTCCTGTCCAAGGTGCCGGGCCAGCCATTCGTCACGGATATTGTGCTTGAAGGCTGCTAGGGCCTCAGCGTCCGGACAGTTGACTATTTGATTTTTCTTTGTTAGGAACCGTGTCCAGAATTGCCTGGCCGATTCCTCTGGCTACTGAATTACGTGACTTAGGTCATCGGCGTCTGGGGGTCGCACATAAGTGCCCTGGAAATTGTCAAGGAATCCGGCTTCCAGGTCCTCCCAGCAACTGATTGATCATGTTGGCAAGTTGTTAAGCCAATGCCGAGCTGGTCCTTTAAGCTTGAGTGGGAGGTATTTGATGGCGTGGAAATCATCGCCGCGGGCCATGTGGATATGAAGGAGATAATCCTCGATCCATACCGCAGGATCTGTTGTGCCATCATATGATTCAATGTTTACGGGTTTGAAACCCTCGGGGATTTGATGATCCATTATTTCTTCTGTAAAGCAGAGTGGGTGTGCGGCGCCTCTGTACTGGGCTATATCGTGACGTAGCTCCAATGAGCCTTGTCTACTGTGTTCGGCCCCGCCGAATTTGTGGCCGGCATGACGGTTACCGTCTCGAGCCATGGGGCGCCCATGCGATCCGTAGATCGATCTTGTTTGCCTTGCCTTGTCCTCCAACATGTCTCGTAAGTCTGGCGCATATTCCCGTGCCTTGGTACGGGGTGCAGCTTGAGTGGAGGGCCGAGAGGCCTCTCTGTCGCGACCATGAGGTGGCCGGTCGGCCGCATTAAGTGCTTCCTCCTCTAATCGGGGTAGCAACCTGCGCTTTGGGTAGCTCTTGGAGGGGCGTTCAAGTTTATGCACTTCGGCCGCAAGGACTTCAGTCCATCTGTCGACTAGCAAATCTTGATCAGCTCTAAGCTGTTGCTGTTTTTTCTTGAGGCTTCTTGCCGTGGCCATAAGCCTGCATTGAAAACGCTTTTTCTCGACGGGATCCTCTGGCACGATGAATTCGTCGTCGTCGAGGCTTGCCTCGTCTTCGGAGGGAGGCATATAATTATGGACCTCGACCTCTCTGTCTGCCGCTCTCTCATGAGGGCTGGTTTCTCCATCCTCCTGTGCTAAATCTTGTTGGAGGGGGTTTTCTTCGGCGCTTTCCGGAGTATTATTATCTCCCGTGCTGGAATCACCTTGTTTGTTTTGGCGGGATTTTGAGCGGCGCCGCTGATGCCGGCGCTTAGGCTGTTTCTTGGAGGGGTCATCCTCCGCTGTTTCATCGCCATCTCCCTCTTTTGGGGTGTCCACCATGTATATGTCATACGATGAGGTGGCTTTCCAGGGCCTAGTGGGCGCTGGTTCTTCATCATCTCCTTCATCGGCGTCCATACCGTTGATGTCTTCGGAGTCGAAGTCGAGCATGTCGGTTAAGTCATCGACAGTGGCTACAAAGTGGGTGGTGGGTGGGCTTTGAATTTCTTCATCGTCCGTACCCCAACCTTGCTGACCGTAGTCTGGCCAGGGCTCTCCTGATAAAGAGAGAGACCTCAGTGACTTTAGGATATCGCTGAAAGGCGAGTGCTGAAAGATGTCCGCGGGAGTGAACTCCATGATCGGCGCCCAATCGGATTTGATCGGTAGGCGCGCGGAGGGTTCGGAGTCCGGAGAGGAGTCCGGCTCCTTGGAGTCACGAGTCTCGTAGAGTACGGGGCTGGTGCTTGGCTCAATCGCCGTTGGGGTCGCGGTCCCCGAGGTGCCGTCCAACCGCCCATCCTCGATCGGTGCAGTTGGCTCCAAATTAAGGGTCGGAGCCGTTGCGGGTGCGGCCTCGGGGGCATTGTTCGGCGGCAGAGCTAAATCATGCTCGTCGTGACAGTGCGGCACGCTTGGCAGTGGCTCGAATCCGTCGAAGATCAAGTCACTGCGGATGTCAGCCGTGTAGTTTAAACTTCCAAATCTGACCTGATGGCCAGGGGCGTAGCTTTCGATCTGCTCCAGACGGCCAAGCGAATTGGCCCGCAGTGCGAAGCCGCCGAAGACGAAGATCTGTCCGAGGAGGAAGGTCTCACCCTGGACTGCATCACTATCGATGATCGTAGGAGCCATCGAGCCTGACGGCGACGACACAGAGGAACTCTCAATGAAAGCACCAATGTCGGTGTCAAAACTGGCGGATCTCGGGTAGGGGGTCCCAAACTGTGCGTCTAGGCCGGATGGTAACAAGAGGCAAGGGACACGAAGTTTTACCCAGGTTCAGGCCCTCTCGATGGAGGTAAAACCCTACGTCATGCTTGATTAATATTGATGATATGGGTAGTACAAGAGTAGATCTACCACGAGATCGAGGAGGCTAAACCCTAGAAGCTAGCCTATGGTATGATTGTTGATGTGTATGTTGTCCTGCGGACTAAAACCCTCCGGTTTATATAGACACCGGATAGGGTTAGGGTTACATAGAGTCGGTTACAATGGTAGGAGATCTACATATCCGTATCGCCAAGCTTGCCTTCCACGCCAAGGAAAGTCCCTCCCGGACACGGGACGAAGTCTTCAATCTCGTATCTTCATAGTCCAGGAGTCCGGCTGAAGGTATAGTCCGGCTATCCGAACACCCCCTAATGCAGGACTCCCTCAGTTGTTCTCCTCCTCCTCCTCATCGTCGTCATCTTCAGCAGCGGAGGAGCGGGTCTTTTCTTCGAACGTCGCATCCGAAGCGCCCTGGTGGCGGGGGCCACTGCGGACCCCATTGGCCTTCCCTGTGTCCTTCTTCTCCGGCGCCTTATAGGGCGCCGACACCAGCATCTTCGCTAAACGCGGGATGATCGGTTCTTCAGGCAGTGGAGCCGGACATTGGATCCGCTTCGCCTTCTCCATCCACTCTTGAGGAAGATATCATCCTTGAAACAAGCAAGTAAAGGATGCAGTAAAGATTTACCTTGTTGGCGGAGCGATTAACGTTGTACACATGATCCGAGGTTGTGGCCGGCGGTGTCTCGTTGCCTTTGAAGAGCAACTTCCAAGCGTCTTCATGGGTTGTTTCGAAGAGCCTCTCTAGGGTTTGGTGCTTCTTCGGATTGAACTCCCGTAGAGAATAGCTTCGGCTTTGGTAGGGGAGAATTCGGTGAACTAGCATCACTTGGATTACATCGACAAGTTTGACTTCCTTGTCCACCATGCTTTGAATGCGCATTTGCAGCGCTGTCAGCTCGTCTGACGAACACTAGTTCGGGCTCTTCTCAACCCAGGAGGTAAGTCACATGGGAGCTCCGGAGTTGAATTCGGTCACCATGGCCTAGGTGGCATCGCGGGGTTCTGTAACGTAGAACCATTTTTCTGCCATTCCTTGACAGACTCCACGAAAGTGCCTTTTGGCCAGGAGACGTTGGCCAGCTTGCTCACCATGGAGCCTCCGCACTCCGCATGCTAGACATCCACCACCTTCGGCTTCACATTGAAGATTTCGAGCCGCAACCCGAAGTGGGGTTGAATGCTGAGGAAGGCTACACACACGATGATGAACACCGTGAAAGCACAAGTGCTCCCTAGGTGGTTTTGATAATTGATGAAAATATATCTCTTGTTGGACTAACATCTCAATCTAGCATGTTTCAGATAAGTTCAACAATGGAGTGGCATGGACTAAAGGTTGTGGGAACTCCTTCAAGATGCTAGGGACAAAGGATTGGCTAAAGCTTCGAGCTCAAGACTCCTCATTTTACATTTTAGTGATCCAAGATCACATTGAGTCTTTAGGAAAAGCCAATACTATTAAGGAGGGATGAGGTGTTGCTTAATGAGCCTCTTGCTTCATGTGCTTAGTGATATGCTCCAAAACCCTCAGCTACTTTCCCACATCCACATATGACCTAAACCCTAAGCCAAACTCGGTCCTACCGATTTCTCCTATCCGGCGCCACCGAGTTTCACTTGTCATAAGCCACTGCCAAACCCTAATCAGTTCGGTCCCACCGATGGGATCTCAGTCTCACCGAGATGGGCTTGCAAACTCTCTGTTACCCATTGCAATATTCTCGGTCCCACCGAGATATGCAATCGGTTCCACCGAGTTTGCTTGGCCAAATCTCAGTTTCACTTGTTACCCAAATCGGTCCCACCGAGTTTGAGTAATCGGTCAAACCGAGTTTTGGATTTACCCTAACCCTAGCACATCGGTCTCACCGAGTTGATCCAGTCGGTCCCACCGAAATCTCTAACGGTCACTAGGTTTACATTTTTGGTCGGACCGAGTTTATTGATTCGGTCCCACCGAGATTGGAAAACTGTGTGTAATGGTTGGATTTTGTGTGGAGGCTATATATACCCCTCCACCTTCTTCTCATTCGAGGAGAGAGCCATCAGAACACACACACCATTCCAACTCATATGTTCTGAGAGAGAACCACCTACTCATGTGTTGAGACCAAGACATTCCATTCCTACCATATGAATCTTGATCTCTAGCCTTCCCAAGTTGCTTTCCACTCAAACCCTCTTTTCACCAAATCCAAATCCTATGAGAGAGAGTTGAGTGTTGGGGAGACTATCATTTGAAGCACAAGAGCAAGGAGTTCATTACCTACACACCATTTGTTACTTCTTGGAGAGTGGTGTCTCCTAGATTGGCTAGGTGTCACTTGGGAGCCTCCAACAAGATTGTGGAGTTGAACCAAGGAGTTTGTAAGGGCAAGGAGATCGCCTACTTCGTGAAGATCTACCGCTAGTGAGGCAAGTCCTGTGTGGGCGTTGTCCATGGTGGGATAGGCAAGGTTGCTTCTTCGTGGACCCTTTGTGGGTGGTTGCCTCTTCGTGGACCCTTCGTGGGTGGAGCCTTGTGTGGACTCGCGCAACCGTTACCCTTGGGTGGAGCCCTGTGTGGACTCGCGCAACCGTTACCCTTCGTGGGTTGAAGTCTCCATCCACGTGGATGTAGGATAGCACCACCTATCCGAACCACGGGAAAAACATCCGTGTCTCCAATTGTGTTTGATCTCTCCAAAACCTTCCTATTACATTCTTGCAAGTTGCATGCTTTACATTCCGCTGCTCATATACTCTTTGCATGCTTGCTTGATATGTATCGTGTGTGTTGAAATTGTGCCTAAAACTCCACTTAAACCGAAAAAGCTTAAAAATTGCAACTTGAGCATTATGTGTCTAATCACCCCCCTCTAGACACATCTACTTCTAGATCCTACAAGTGGTATCAGAGCCTTGGTCTCCATTGCTTTGGTTTAATCACCATTGGAGGAAGATGAATGTGTCTACTCTAGGGATTCTTAGACATAGAGTGCCTATTCTTGATGGAAAGTACTTTCATGAATGGAAAAATGAGATGCTTGTAATCCTCAATCAATATCATTTGAACAAGTATATTGCTAGCCCTTGTGCATCCCATATTGATCCCTTGCATCCTACCCTAGATGAAGATATTGATATGATTCGCAATTTAGAACTATTGAGCTCATCATTAGAGGATTGCCCAAAAATTTGATCGCTAGTTTGCCTACTCAAAATTGCGCCTATACTATATGGAAATTTCTTGAGGAACGGTTTCCCAATCATTCCTTGAAAACTTTGGATGAAATTCTCCATAAATCTATTGCCTTGAGTAAGATGAACTCTAGTGATCCTAGTTTTGGTAAATGTCTTCTTGAACTTGCCAATCTTAAGCATGCTAAAGGAGATGTTGGAATCATTAATGATATCATACTCAAAGCTATAAGAATTCATAAAAGTGACCACTTTGATGATCATTTATCTGATGAATTACCCTCTCTAGGAAATGACGAATCACAAGATCATGATGAACATGAATATTACATTGAGGATGATAGTGACTTCGATCTTGATGATGCAATGAGACATTTTGGTCTTATGGCAAATCTTCGGGGATATGAATCAGGAGGAAAGGAATGGGTTCTTGATAGTGGATGTACTGATCATATGACCGGAGATGAAGAGATGTTTCGTGAGCTTGCTGAAAATGACGTCCTCGAAAATATGTCACCTTTGGTGATAATTCAAAGGGTAAAGTGATTGGCCTTGGTAAGGTGGCCATCTCACATGATAGTTCCATTCAAAATGTCATGCTCGTTGAATCTCTTGGCTACAACTTGCTTTCAGTATCTAGACTTGCTGATTTCGGTTTGAATGTCCTATTTACTGAGGTAGATTGCCAAGTATTTCGTCGAGACAATCATAAAATGGTCTTTATGGGTATGCGTAGAGGTGATCTTTACATTGTCAATTTCTCTAAAAAGGCACAACCTAAAACTTGCTTTGTTGCTAAATCCTCAAAAGGTTGGTTGTGGCATAGACGACTAGGTCACGTTGGCATGAGAAACCTTGACAAGCTTATTAAAGGAAATCATATCCTCGGAGTTAACGATGTCATATTTGATAAGGATAGACTTTGCAGTGCTTGTCAAGCAGGTAAACAGGTTGGAGGAAGACATCCCGTGAAGAACATCATGACCACAAGGAGGCCACTCGAGCTACTTCACATGGATCTTTTTGGTCCCAACGCCTACAAGAGTCTCGGTGGAAATTCTTTTGGTCTAGTTATAGTTGATGACTTTTCAAGATTTACATGGGTGTTCTTTCTTAATGACAAGTCGCAGGTCCAGAAGATCTTCAGAAACTTCGCTAGGAAAGCCCAAAATCAGTTTGATGTGAAGATCAAGAAGGTTCGGAGTGACAACGGAACGGAATTCAAGAACGCAAATGTGGACACCTTTCTTGACGAAGAAGGGATTTCACACGAGTTCTCGGCTACATACACACCTCAACAAAATGGAGTTGTTGAGAGGAAGAACCGGACGCTCATCGAAATGGCAAGAACGATGCTTGATGAATACAAGACGCCAAAGCACTTTTGGGCAGAAGTGGTTGAGACAGCTTGTCACGCAACAAATCGCTTATATCTTCACAAGCTACTCGGCAAGACGGCATATGAGCTCCTCACCGGTAACAAGCCTCAAGTTGGATACTTTCGAGTATTCGGCTCAAAGTGCTACATTCTTGATAAGCATCGCCGTTCAAAGTTTGCTCCTAAATCTCATGAAGGTTTTCTACTTGGTTATGGCTCAAACTCCCACACTTACCGTGTCTACAACAATTTCACCCGAAAGGTTGAAGAGACGGTAGATGTGAAGTTTGATGAATCTAGTGGCTCGCAAGTAGAGCAATTGCCAATTGATGTAGGAGACAAAGACCCTTCAGAAGCAATTCAAGACTTGTCCATTGGCAAAATTCGTCCAACGGAGGTGAAGGAGAGTACTTCATCCGTCCAAGTGGAAGCTTCTACTTCACGACAAGGTGAACCAAGAATTGACACGGAAGCATCCACAAGTGGGACACATCAAGATGAAGAAAACGAGGAAATACGTCAAGACGAACATCAACAACCTCCTTCTCCACCACGACAAGAGAACGACAACGTCAACAATGAAGAAGGCCAAGAAGAAGAACAAGATGAAGAAGATGTTCAACGAAGACCCAAGCAAAAGCTCTCACGAGTTCGAGCAAGAATTGCCAAAGATCATCCCGTCGAGCAAATCCTCAATGATATACAAACCGGGAGAATCTCTCGCTCAAAAACTCATTTAGCTAACTTTTGTGAAAACTATTCATTCATCTCTAGCATTGAACCAATGAAGGTTCAAGAAGCATTGGAAGATCCGGATTGGATAAACGCTATGCATGAAGAGCTACATAATTTTGAGAGAAACCAAGTTTGGACATTGGTTGAGAAGCCCAACAACAACCACAACATCATTGGTACCAAATGGGTGTTTCGCAACAAGCAAGATGAAGATGGACAAGTGGTTCGCAACAAAGCACGTCTCATCGCCCATGGGTACACACAAGTCGAAGGTATGGACTATGGTGAGACGTATGCTCCCGTTTCTAGACTTGAGTCCATTCGCATCTTACTTGCCTATGCTAATCACCATAATATCACCCTGTACCAAATGGACATTAAAAGTTCTTTTCTAAATGGTGAAATAGAGGTGGAAGTTTATGTCAAACAAACTCCCAGCTTTATCAATCCCAAGAAACCAAATCATGTTTACAAACTTCACAAAGCTCTTTATGGTCTTAAACAAGCTCCTAGAGCATGGTATAAATGCTTGACCAAGTTCCTTACTACAAGTGGTTTTGAAATTGGTAAAATTGATTCTACTCTTTTTACTAAAAGGGTTAATGGAGAACTATTTGTATGCCAAATTTATGTTGATGATATCATATTTGGTTCAACTAACCCTCTCTTTAGTGAAAAGTTTGGAAAGCTAATGTCAGAGAAGTTTGAGATATCTATGATGAGTGAACTCAAATTCTTTCTCGGGTTGCAAATCAAGCAAACTAAGGAAGGTACATTTGTCTCTCAAACGAAGTACACCAAGGACTTATTCACGAAGTTCAATATGCAAGAATGCAAAGGTATGTCTACACCCATGCCTACTAGTGGACATAATGATTTAACCAAAGATGGTGAACCGGTTGATCAAAAGGTTTATCGCTCTATGATTGGTTCATTGTTATACCTATGTGTTTCACGTCCCGATATTATGCTAAGTGTATGCATGTGTGCACGATATCAAGTTGCTCCTAAAGATTGTCATCTTAAGGCTGTGAAAAGGATAGTGAGATATTTAATCCATACACCAAATTTTGGCATTTGGTATCCTAAGAGGTCTTCTTTTGATCTTGTTGGCTATTCCGACTCGGATTATGCCGGAGACAAGGTTGATAGAAAGTCCACTTCGGGTACTTGTCAATTTCTTGGTAGATCTCTTGTGTCTTGGTCTTCCAAGAAACAAAACTCGGTATCCTTATCCACCGCCGAAGCTGAATACATTGCCGCTGGTTCATGTTGCGCTCAATTACTTTGGATGACTCAAACTCTTAAAGATTATGGGATTTATGTGAAAAATGTTCCACTGCTTTGTGACAATGAAAGTGCTACCAAAATTGGTCATAATCCTGTACAACATTCTTGAACTAAGCATATTGAAGTTCGTCATCATTTCATTCGAGATCATGTTGCTAAGGGTGACATCAATCTTAAGCATGTTCGCACCGACAAGCAATTAGCGGATATATTTACTAAACCACTTGATGAGAAAGCGTTTTGCAGGTTGAGAGGAGAATTGAACATCATTGATGCTTCGAACTTGGAGTAGAAACTCCATTGGATACATGCAAGACATGAGCTTATGACTAACCCATGATATATCTCTCATGATAACTATCTTATGTCTTGGATACATTTGTACCTTGCATGTTGTCTAACCCATGTAGGTGCTTGGTTGAATCTAATTCCATGAGATTGCGACTCACTCATATCCTGAGTGATCTCTACATCACCAAGACTCTACACAATAGTGGTTGAAGACAAGGAAGCACAAAACCATACAAACATATCCTTTGACAAATTCTATGATTGAGCTTCATAATTGTCATTTTGGGATACACAAGTGCTCTTCCTTGCAAAAACTAACCCATGTAGGTAGATGAACCCAAACTCCAAATGATGCTCCCAACTCTCGATGAGCTACATCAACCTTGAGCACCCACACAAGTTCAACTACATGAGAAAGAACCACATCACCACCCAAGGTATGTTATTCCATCTTAGAGAAGCTTTACTCCAAGACATGAGTCAAAGCAACTCAACAAGATGTGAATACATCAAGATGCTTAAACGAAAAATGGTAACCCCATTTTGATCTTAAACGATGAGTATGACCTATGATCAAGTGTTCTAACTTGACTCCTAAGTCAATATACTCTAACATAGGTGACTATGTCACCGCCCAATTCTAGATGAAGTTCTCTTGTGTTCCTTTCTGAGTTATTGCATTTGTCCCTTGCATATTTGTTTCATCTAGAAACCTTTTACCCTTTTCTTTTTGATTTTTGTTCTACATATTTCTGCATCAAATTCCTTGCAAATCTTTCAGCTAATTCATTGCAAATCTTTGTGAGATCTTACATGTCTAGTGAGCTGAGGTGACAAGTGTTCTTCTCTGTGATGAACTCGGTTTCACCGAATTGCCATTTTCGGTCCAACCGAATCCCTTCGGTACTACCGAAATATGCCACTCGGTGGCACCGATTTTGCAACAGGAAAAACAGTTTGCCACATATTCTATATTTCTTCTGATCCAGCTCCACTCAATGAATCTTGTCCTCTACAAGCATCACAGTTTTATTCCCTGCTTTGTACTGAATCTCAAGGACCAAACCTATTCGACGGATTCCAGGAGAAACCTTCTTGGAAATTGATGTCAAAGGGGGAGAGAGAGATCACATCAAAGCTTGTAGGAGAGAGAGATCACATCAAGGGAGAGAAACAGTCTCAAGGACCAAACCTACAAGAGAGAAAATATTAAGGGGGAGAGAGAGACCTCAAGGGGGGAGAGAATACTCAAGGATCCCATATATTAAGGGGGAGAAAGAAATCTCCAAGGGGGAGAGAATACTCAAGGATCCCAGATGCTTGATGTTCAAGAGGAGAGATGCCACATGTCTTTTTGGGGGAAAGACATGTTCATATGAACTCATTTGAATTTAGTTCTATTCATAACCTTCAGCTCTGATTTTCTGTTTCCTATCTTCTCCCAATATCCCATGTAAGATTCAGGGGGCGCAAGACACCTAAGGGAAAGAAATCAGTCAAATTCATTGCACATCTTTATTCTTGGGGACATGTTGAATTCAATATGGTACCTTGTACTCACCCTCTACATGTCATCCCAATCTTGGTATTCTTGTGGTTTCTTTTGTTTGCTCTGGCTAGTGGACGTACCTACGTTATCTAACCTTGTTTGTGCAGGTTCATTCCATCCTAAGCCAACTCAAGACCACAAGGTAAGGATATGCATCAAAATCATGAGTATGAGGAGTTCTTGCTTATGTACATACTGTTTGCAAGAAGGACTCATGAGCATGAAGGTATTTTCCTTGATAATCTTTTGCTCTGATGCATATGACCAAGATACATGTAACACTTGCCTACTCTGTCATGGTTATGCTCTCACATGCCTCTCTATTTCATATTTACATGAGTGCATACATGTAGGGGGAGCCTATGCTTGTTACATGTCCTTCCAAAGCTTTACTTGCTGTTCTTTATATCTTTATCTAAAGCTTTGATGTATGTTGCCATCAATTACCAAAAAGGGGGAGATTGAAAGCACAAGTGCTCCCTAGGTGGTTTTGATAATTGATGACAACATATCTCTTGTTGGACTAACATCTCAATCTAGCATATTTCAGATAAGTTCAACAATGGAGTGGCATGGACTAAAGGTTGTGGGAACTCCTTCAAGATGCTAGGGACAAAGGATTGGCTAAAGCTTCAAGCTCAAGACTCCTCATTTTACATTTTAGTGATCCAAGATCACATTGAGTCTTTAGGAAAAGCCAATACTATTAAGGAGGGATGAGGTGTTGCTTAATGAGCCTCTTGCTTCATGTGCTTAGTGATATGCTCCAAAACCCTCAGCTACTTTCCCACTTCCACATATGACCTAAACCCTAAGCCAAACTCGGTCCTACCGATTTCTCCTATCCGGCGCCATCGAGTTTCACTTGTCATAAGCCACTGCCAAACCCTAATCAGTTCGGTCCCACCGATGGGATCTCGGTCTCACCGAGATGGGCTTGCAAACTCTCTGTTACCCATTGCAATATTCTCGGTCCCACCGAGATATGCAATCGGTTCCATCGAGTTTGCTTGGCCAAATCTCAGTTTCACTTGTTACCCAAATCGGTCCCACCGAGTTTGAGTAATCGGTCAAATCCGAGTTTTGGATTTACCCTAACCCTAGCACATCGGTCTCACCGAGTTGATCCAGTCGGTCCCACCGAAATCTCTAACGGTTACTAGGTTTACATTTTTGGTTAGACCGAGTTTATTGATTCGGTCCCACCGAGATTGGAAAACTGTGTGTAACGGTTGGATTTTGTGTGGAGGCTATATATACCCCTCCACCTTCTTCTCATTCGAGGAGAGAGCCATCAGAACACACACACCATTCCAACTCATATGTTCTGAGAGAGAACCACCTACTCATGTGTTGAGACCAAGACATTCCATTCCTACCATATGAATCTTGATCTCTAGCCTTCCCAAGTTGCTTTCCACTCAAACCCTCTTTTCACCAAATCCAAATCCTATGAGAGAGAGTTGAGTGTTGGGGAGACTATCATTTGAAGCACAAGAGCAAGGAGTTCATTACCTACACACCATTTGTTACTTCTTGGAGAGTAGTGTCTCCTAGATTGGCTAGGTGTCACTTGGGAGCCTCCGACAAGATTGTGGAGTTGAACCAAGGAGTTTGTAAGGGCAAGGAGATCGCCTACTTCGTGAAGATCTACCGCTAGTGAGGCAAGTCCTGTGTGGGCGTTGGCCATGGTGGGATAGGCAAGGTTGCTTCTTCGTGGACCCTTTGTGGGTGGTTACCTCTTCGTGGACCCTTCGTGGGTGGAGCCCTGTGTGGACTCGCGCAACCTTTACCCTTGGGTGGAGCCCTGTGTGGACTCGCGCAACTGTTACCCTTCGTGGGTTGAAGTCTCCATCAACGTGGATGTAGGATAGCACCACCTATCCGAACCACGGGAAAAACATTCGTGTCTCCAATTGCATTTGATCTCTCCAAACCCTTCCCATTACATTCTTGCAAGTTGCATGCTTTACATTCCACTGCTCATATACTCTTTGCATGCTTGCTTGATATGTATCGTGTGTGTTGAAATTGTGCCTAAAACTCCACTTAAACCGAAAAAGCTTAAAAATTGCAACTTGAGCATTATGTGTCTAATCACCCCCCTCTAGACACATCTACTTCTAGATCCTACACACCGAGATATTGAGAAAGGAGTTCGGGGATAGGTTGTGGAAGTCTATCCCATAGAAGAACATTAGCCCGCGGACGAAGGTGTGGAGTGGAAACCCTAACCCACAGAGGAAATGAGGGATAAATACTACCCTCTCATTGGGCTTCGGCGTGGGAATGATTTGTGCATGGGCTGGAAGGCGGTGGGCAATTCCCTTCGCCAGATACCCGGCCGCCCGAAGCTCGGCGACGTCCTCCTCCTTGACGGAGGAGGCCATCCACTTGCCTTGACCTCCGGATCCGGACATGGTTGGGTGCTTGCTATAGTGGGAAAGAGATGAGAACTTGGGCGCTGGACCTCAAGAGCGGAAGGGCAGAGGAAGAGAGAAGGTGTGGGTGAAGAAAAGGGATTCTTATCTCCTTATAAAGGCAGTGAATATTGAACGCCTCCCCACTCGCCTTGAAATTCGCCTACTCCCAAGGACTGTATAAATGACGCAGTTGGGTTACCCATGCCCGTATTGATGAGGATCCCGCAATAAGGGGACACGATCTCTGCTTTGACAAGATGTGCCAATGGAAATCACATCTCGAAACACGGGCTGGCAGACAAAACGGTTCGATATAGTGATCGGGCAGACGTGATGTCATGTTGTAAAAAAGTTGTCAGCGGATTGGACTCGTGGAATATTATATTCTCTCTACGGTTGTGTGTGGTGTTGCATTATAGGTCTGGACACATTCAAATATGTCCGAAGACTATCCTGGAGTTCGGAGGGAGGAACCCGCCTTGCAATGTCGAGGACAGATCTATGCATCGGATGTGTTGTCATTAAAGCCAGGTTCAGGGGCTACTGAGGGAGTCCTGGACTAAGGGGTCCTCGGGCGTCCGGCCTGCTAGCCATGGGCCAGACTGATGGGCTGTGAAGATACAAAGACCGAAGACTGCACCCGTGTCCGGATGGGACTCTCCTTGGCGTGGAAGGCAAGCTCGGCGACCAAATATGTAGATTCCTTTCTTTATAACCGATCTTGTGTAACCATAGATCCTCCCAGTGTCTATATAAACTAGAGGACTTAGTCCGGAGGACTCATTATCATAACCATACAAGCTAGGCCTCTGGGGTTTATCCATTATGATCTCGTGGTAGATCAACCCTTGTAATACTCATATTCATCAAGATCAATCAAGCATGACGTAGGGTATTACCTCCATAGAGAGGGCCCGAACCTGGGTAAAACATTATGTCCATGTCTCCTGTTACTATCGACCTTAGACGCACAGTTCGGGACCCCCTACCCGAGATCCGCCGGTTTTGACACCGACACCATGCCAATGCTTTTCCCTTCAAAGATAAAGGGAAAACCTTTTTCGTCACTTCGTCCCTGGCTAAACATGCAAGATTAAACAATCCACAAATTTGTTCGACATATATCAAGTGCATATCAGGATGTTCGGTTCCATCTCCTGCATAGGGATTAGCTAGCAATTGTTCTATCATACCTGAAGGAATTTCATTCAATATTTTCAGTAGGTGCAGTAGGTTGAGGGATTGCTAATTGTGGTTCCGGACGAGGTGAAGATACCCCAAACAAACCCCTGAAAGGATTGTTTTGCATAATAACAAGTGACAATATATTTCAGCACACTATATAAATGTTTCCTTACCAAATTCCACTTACCAAAGGCGCTTCACTCCCCGGCAACGGCGCCAGAAAATAGCCTTGATGACCCACAAGTATAGGGGATTAATTGTAGCTCTTTTCGATAAGTAAGAGTGTCGAACCCAACGATGAGCAGAAGGAAATGACAAGTAGTTTTCAGTAAGGTAATGTCTGCAAGTGCTGAAATTGTAAGTAATTGAGTAGTTTGATAGCAAGATAATTTGTAATGAGCAAGTAACAATAGTAGTAACAAAAGTGCAGCAAGGTATCCCAATCCTTTTGAGGCAAAGGGCAGGCTAAAATGGTCCCTTATGACAAGCAAAACATTCTTAAGGGCACACGGGAATTTCATCTAGTCATTTTCATCATGTTGGTTTGATTTGTGTTCACTACTTTGATAATTTGATATGTGGGTTGACCGGTGCTTAGGTGCTGTTCTTACTTGAACAAACCTCCTACTTATGATTAACCCTCCCGCAAGCATCCGCAACTATGAGAAAAGTATTAAGAATAAACTCTAACCATAGCATTAAACGTTTGGATCCAATCGGTCCCTTACGAAATAGTGCATAAACTGGGGTTTAAGCTTATGTCACTCTCGCAACCCACCATCTAATTTCTACTCCACAATGCATTCCCTTAGGCCCAAATATGGTGAAGTGTCATGTAGTTGACGTTCACATGACACCACTAAGGGAATAACAACATACATACTATCAAAATATCAAACACATATCAAGTTCACATGATTACTTGCAACATGATTTCTCCCGTGACCTCAAGAACAAAAGTAACTACTCACAAATGATAAACATGTTCATGATCAGAGGAGTATTAAATAGCATAATGGATTCGAACATATAATCTTCCGCCAAATAAACCATATAGTAATGAACTACAAGATGTAATCAACACTACTAGTCACCCACAAGCACCAATCTGTAGTTCCGGTAACAAGATTGAACACACGAGATGAACTAGGGTTTGAGAGGAGATGGTGTTGTTGAATATGTTGATGGAGATTGCCCTCCCCAAGATGGAAGAGTTTTTGGTGATGATGATGACGATGATTTCCCCTCCGGGAGGGAAGTTCTAGGGCAAAAGTGCTCCTGCCAAGTTCCGCCTCGAGGCGGCGGTGCTTCATCCTGAAAGTCTCCTCCTTATGTTTTCTAGGTCAAAATGACTTATCACTACAAAAAAATACACTTCCGTGATGATACGTGTTTGTCATAGTAGGTCACGTTTTCTGCCATGCATGTACATCCATGACAAATTTATGACAGAATCAAGATAGTCATACCTATACTGTCGTAGAAGTGTTCCATGACATTGCCAGAATTATCATCACGGAAGTGTCCACTTCCATGACGATAAATCGCGCGTCACAGAAGTGCTTTCGCCAAGGGTGACCGACACGTGGCATCCACCGTAACGGAACACCGTTAAGCTACAGGGTCGGATTTTGGATCCGATAACCCGTTAACAGCCACGACCAATGCCGATTTTCCACGTGTAAAATTCTCATCGGCTGACGGATCAACGCGTCAGCTCTACGTTGCCACAGGTGTCACTTATCCAACAGTCGAGATGGGCCTATGATATGTTGACACGTGGACCGGCCCAAAAGTGGCCCACAAAGTCAAATCGGCTGGCCCAACCGAAGGCCCATAAGATTTAACAGACCATAATGGGCCGGCCCAGCTAAAGGCCCACAAAATTTACTGGACCATAATGGGCCGGCGCAGCTAAAGGCCCACACGATTTTGCAGACCATAATGGGCCGGCCCATCTAAAGGCCCACAAGATTTGCGGACCACAATGGGCTGGCCCAGCTAAAGGCCCACAAGATTCTACAGACCATAATGGGCCGGCCCAGCTAAAGGCCCAACATTCTCTGTCAAATCGGCGTGTCAACTGCCTGTCCTAAACTTATCATCAACGCGGCCCATGGTCACTTCTGGCCCGTTAACAGTCCGCTAAGTAATTGGGCCGAATTACGGCCCGGTGTATTTCCGGCCTGTTAAAGGTCCAGCTTCATTTGGGCCCATTTACAGGCCATCAAAACTTTCAAACCATGAACGAACATGAAGGATTTGGGTCATATTCGGCCATGTCTGACATTCGGCCTGTTAGAGGCCCACTATAGCTTTGGGGCACTTTCGGCCTGTTGCCATTTTCGGCCTGTTAACGCCGGACGTAAACCATGGGCCATATGTGGCCCAACGTCATATCGGGCCCATTAACGACCCATATAAAAATGATGATAATCTAGCCTGACCGAAGTTCCGGCTTATTAAAGGCCCGTGTATTAGGTCGGCGCATTTACGGCCCGTCCGAATTTCGGCCTGTCAAAGATCCACATCGTAAATGGGCCACCATTTCGGCCTGCTAAGTCCAGTGGGTTATTTGGCACAATCAGGGCCCAATCTCACTTTCGGTCTATTAAAGGCCCAAGTTTTTTATGGGCTCAAGATATTTACACCTGTAAACGGCCTATTTTTACTGAGGGCCCAAATTATGTTTAGGCCTGTTAAAGGCCAACTATGGGCACAGACCTACCAGAAAAATATGAAAGCTTATGCTGATTTAGGCCCAAATATTTTTAGTGGACTACATGCCAATTTCGGCCCGTAATCGTTTCTATCCCAATTGGAATGATCCTGACGAATGTTGGCATGTTGGGCTCCTACGAAGATTTTGGCCGAATACATTACTAAGATAAACCTACAGTATACAAAAATAGCATCGTAATTACTGCAGCCTGAGGCAGTATCATAAATGTTGTATCACAACAAAATAAATTCCTACCATACAACAAAAGGCCGGTTGGCATAAAGTTTATAGTCCTTCCAGATAAAAGCACCATCAGATGTATAGAAGC
The DNA here is from genome assembly GCF_018294505.1 of Triticum aestivum. NCBI lineage: Eukaryota > Viridiplantae > Streptophyta > Magnoliopsida > Poales > Poaceae > Triticum > Triticum aestivum. Next base: position 368,682,100 of record NC_057794.1, read on the forward strand.
GCAGATCATTTGACCTGAGTGCTAATGTTTCAGGCTATAGAATCTGATGGAGCAGCAGGATCTCCACCTTTTTTCTGCCATTGCTCTTGAACAACGAAGCGAATGTCTGATAGTCTGGTTTCAAAACCATTCATATCTTGACGACATTTCTCAACCACTATTCTTGTTTCCGAAACAACATCCATTAGGGATTGGACTTGTGTATGGAGCACAAATATATCACTCTGTCTAGCAGGAAGATTTTGTTCAGTAGGCGATTTGGACGAGGTTACCTTGACAACCAACCCAAAATTACGCAGGAAGGTGCTTTTTGCACTGTTAGTGGAGAGATACTGACGCATTGCAGCAAGAGGTGACATTGTGCCTATAGTAGCCTCGTCACCTTCAGGTGGTTGTGGCTGTTCAACCATTTGTTCCATAGCTTCCCGAAAGTTTGAACTTGTAGATTAGTGTACCAGATAAGTTAATAATGAGACAAAAACAAACAATGTAGGTTAAACGTTTATACATAACTTATTTTGGTGAACTACTGTAATACATTAGCATGTATTGTAGTGCCAACTACATAATAAAATCACTTTCGGAACATATGTCCATGTAGCATGCCTATCGTATTGTCTATTTCCTCACATTCGTTGACATCTAAGGATAAAGAGACATGGTTTAAAGTAGGATGAACATAGTATGACATCATTCATATCATGGGCAAATAGATATAAAACAAACATGCTATTTTATCATTGTGTGCGCACATGAACATAACAACTAGATTACAGATCAAGACCAAAAGAATATCATTCATCTCTTTTAAACCATGTAAGGTGAAATGATACGTTAAGACAACTGTGAATAAAAGTGAACAGAGTAACTGACATTGGCTGCAAACCAAGTAGTTAAATGAACACATCACAGTACCAATCAATTCAAGGCAGGAGGAGTAAAAGGACTTACAACAGCGGCTTGAACTGGTGTGCTCATGCCCTTCATCTTGCTGGTGTGGCAATCCTTGAAGATTTGCACTGCATTTGGTTTAGGTTCTTTTTGGTCCGCACGGGCTTTCCTCTATATTTGGAACAAGTCAATATAGATACGATAATATGGCACACAAAAAAGAAGGAAGTAGCAGCTATTTACAAGAGCCTCGCAGTGTGCAATATAGCTACGAGATCCTGTTGTCTGTTGGAATTTCACTTTAGAACGGTTGGTTTTGTTCTTCAAACAATTAGCCTAGAAGAAGATACACTTGTAAGGCACATACATAAATACAAGTTCAATATGTGGTCTGATCAAATACATATAGCCTACCTGATACTTTGGATCAGACCAGTGTTTAACGAGGGCTGTAAAGTCTTCATCTGTAATATATTCCACTGGAGATGTTGGGTTGATTTCATTGTTAGCCTAGCCTTCGAAGTGAGATTTTCTAAGGTGGTACCGATACTGTCACAGAGCAGATTGTAAAACATGAGTGCATGCTTGTTTAGTTGCATCATCTTTCGGATCCAACCTGAACCTCATCTGTTGAAAAAAGAATGTGAGTCTTATTAGGAGGAAGCTAGAAAGTATGGGACAGAGCAAGACAATATTACAAATTGCGATGAATAACATTACTTACGGATAAATGGTCAAGGAAGGTGTTAAACTGGGTATTGTCTTTCTCATTCCTGTACTGGATCCACGTTGGGAGGATACGTGCATGACACCTAACGGCAACGGCTGCCTTTGATACTAACTTGGCTGACTCTGTAGCATCACGTGGCCTTTTTAAACCTGCCTCAAAATGGATCTCCATTCTTCCTCCTTTAGATTTTGTTAATCTGTCAAGCATTATCCCTGATGTCTGTTTCCGCTTGCACCATGGTGCTGGTTCAACAACGAATATGGAAAGTGTTAGTGTACATCAAACTGTGAGAGTACATATAAAGGAGCATGCAACTGCAACTTGACTCAGTCAGGTACCGTCTTGGTGTTGATGCTCATGAGGTTCATCTGATCTTGCCAAGTCCTGTTGTGTTAGCAGTGCTTCGGAAGTAGTGATAGGTGTGAAGGCAGCTTGGGAACTAGCCAGTTCTAGAGCAAACGAACGAGTAACTGGTTGAGATGTTGGTACAGTTGAAGCGGATGCTACAGCTAGTGGAGCAAGTGATACTGTGTTTGTAGATTTAGTCGGTGGACTTGGACCTTCTACTGCACTATAAGTACCAACAGAATCTCGACGGCAGAACCTTTTCCGTTTCACCCGATAAGTAACAGCACTCCCTACTATATTATTTTCCTTGCTCTTTTTTGACTTTGCCATGTCAAGCTGTACCCACAACACAAAATAATAAAATCACTCTTCAGAACTCATTGATGCATGATACAGACAAGCAATACTTTGATGTAAGACAACCGTATGAGGATGGAATATGTAAGAAAAACAGGACGGCATGACATATTCACAGCTACGATGTGCAAACTAAACAGAAGGATTTTCAAGACAATAGAAGTAATGAAAGCTAGACACCATATGAAAGATGCAACCAATATTACTCTGCCAAGTTAAAAGTGTCTTTTCATAAGTGACAATTCGAAAAATAGAAGAAGTACAACGTAGAAATCAATGCAAGATGCAACCACTATCAAACTGCCATGTTAAATGCGTCCAATCATGAGTGACTGATGCGGGATACACAACAGGAGTACTTTGATGTAAGAACATGGTATGATAGATAGATGCAGTGTATTCTAGACACAGAAAGCCATGTCATATGCACATGTATAATGTATAAACTCGGCAGGTGCAATTTAATCAAAATAGAAGAAATACAGGCTAGACAACATATGCAACATGAAACCAATTATCACACTGTCAACTTAGAGCAAGCACCTGCGATGGTGGAGTATGGGAGATGAACTCATCATGTAGACTTGGGACTTCAACTTCATTAGCAGTAGCAGTGGCAAATCTAGAGAGTCTCTGTTTGCGTCGGTGCGGAGGACCACCAACATCCCCCAACTTACTCCTTTCCTTCCTATTTTCTGATATTGCCTTATGAAGTCAAAACCACAAGAAGATGAATAAAATTAGCTCTGCATAACTAGTTTATGCATGATACAGACGAACACTACTTTGATGTAAGGCAAGTGCAGGATAGGAGGATGGAATATATACAAAAAAAGACAGCGTTTCATATTCACACGTACGATAGGAGGATGGAATATGTATGAAAAAACAGTAAGCGGAAGGCATTTCAACAAAATTAGAAGAAATGAAAGCTAGGCACCATATGAACATGCAACCAATATCACCCTATCAGGTAAAAAGTTTCTCGTCGTAAGTGCCATTTCAAGAAATTAGAAGCAGTACAAGCTAGAAGACAATGCAAGATGCAACCTACATCATAGTCCTAAGTTAAATGTGTCTTATGGTAAGTGATCGTTGCAGGTATAAGTTGTAAGCTACGCAGATGCAATTCAACATAATCAAAAGCAATACAAACTTGACATCATACGGAAAACGCAACCACGTATCACAGTTCCAAGTAAGAGAAAGCACCTGTGATGGTGGAGTAGGGGAGATGTGCTCGGCATGTACACGTATGTTCTAGAAATAGGAACACATGTCATATTCACAGGCATTATGTGTAAAGTAAGCATATGCAATCCAAGTTAGAAGCAATACAAGCTAGACATCATACGCAACATGCAACCACATATAATAGTGTCAAGTTAGAGCAAGCACCTGTGATGGTGGAGTAGGGGAGATGTGCTCATCATCTACACAGCTATGTTGACTGTCCAGCCTTGTGTTGTCTTGCGAATCTTGTTGGGAGGATGGCGGAGTAGAATCTGTAGAGACCCCCTGTTTGAGTTGCTCCGAAGGACCACCATCATCCACTACCGGACTAATTTCCTTCAGCTGTAATGATTTTGCATTGTGAAGTCAAACCGATAAGAAAAAGGAATAAAATTCGCTCTTCAGAACTCATTCATGCATGATACTGACGAACACTACTCGGATGAAAGGCAAACACATGATGTGAGGATGGAATATGTACGAAAAACAGGATGGTGTGACATATTCACAACTATGATGTGGTAACTAAGCAGAAGGCATTTCAACAAATTAGAAGCACTACAAGCTAGACACCATATGAAAGATGCAACCAATATCACTCTGCCAAGTTCAAACTGTATGGCATTTCAACAAATTAGAAGCAATACATGCTAGAAATCATATGCAAGACACAACCAATATCACAGTGGCGACTTAAAGGTGCCTTATCATAAGTGACTGATGTGGGATATGCAAGAATAGTAGTCTGATGTAGAAACAGGCACACATGTCAAATTCACAGGCATTATGTGTAAAGTAAGCAGATGCAATTCAACAAAGTTAGAAGCAATACAAGCTAGACATCATACGCAACATGCAACCACATATAATAGTGCCAAGTTAGAGCGAGCACCTATGATGGTGGAGTAGGGGAGATGTGCTCATCATCTACACAGCTACGTTAACTGTCTAGCCTTGCGTTGTCTTGTGAATCTTGTTGGGAGGATGGCGGAGTAGAATCTGTAGAGAACCTCCGTTTCAGTTGGTCGGAAGGACCACCATCATCCAATGTCTTGCCAATTTCCTTCAGCTTTATTGATTTTGCATTGTGAGGTCATACCGATAAGAAAAAGGAATATCATTCGCTCTTCAGAACTCATTCATGCATGATACTGACGAACACTACTCTGATGAAAGGCAAAGTCATGATACGGTGATGGAATATGTATGAAAAAATGGATGGCTTGACATATTCACACCTATGATGTGGTAACTAAGAAGAAGGCACTTCAACAAATTAGAAACACTACAAGACACCATATGGAAGGTGCAATCAATATCACTCTGCCAAGTTAAAATTGTCTCGTCATAGGTGGCATTCATCAAACTAGAAGCAATACATGCTAGAAATCATATTCAAGACGCAAACCAATATCACACTGCCAACTTAAAGGTGTCCCATCATAAGTGACTGATGGAGGACACACAAGAAGAGTTGTTTCATGTAAGAACATGGTGTGATAGACAGATATAGTATGTACCAAAAACAGGAAAGCGTGTCATATTCACATGTATCATGTGTAAGCTAAGCAGATGCAGTTTACACTAATTAGGAGCAATACGAGCTAGGCACCATATGCAACATGCAACCAGATATCACACTGCCAAGTTAGAGCAAGCACCTTGGATGGTGGAGTAGGGGAGCGGAGACTTGGACCTTGTAATGCACTATCAGTACAAGGAGAATCGGTATAGATGCTCCGTTTACGTTGCTGCAGAGGACCACCGTCATCGCCTTCCTTACTCTTTTCCTCCATCTTTCTTGATTTTGCATTGTCAAGTCAAACCCACAAGAAAAAGGAATAAAATTTGCTCTTCAGAACTCATTGATGCATGATACTGACGAACACTACTTTCATGTAAGGCAGCCGCATGATAGGAGGATGGAATATGTATGAAAAACAGGATGGCGTGACATATTGACATGTATGATGTATAAAGTGTAAACTGAGCACAAGGTGCTTGAACTTGTTAGAATCGATGCAAGCTAGAAACCATATGAAAGATGAAACCAATATCACTCTGCCAAATTAAAAGGGTGCCCTAACAAATGTATTTGACCAAATTAGAAGCAATACACGGCAACAGGCTAGAAATAATATGCAATATGCAACGAATAAAGGTGGCTCATCGTAATTGATTGATGCAGGATACAGAAGAGAGGTAGTTTCATGTAAGAACAAGGTTAACACATAGATGTAGTGTGTACCAAAAATAGGAAGGCATGTCATATTCACAGGTATAGTGTGTAAACTAAGCAGATGAAATTTATCCTAATTAGAAGCATTACAAGCTGGACACCGTATGCTACATGCAACCACATATCACACTGTGAAGTTAGAGCAAGCACCTGTGATGCTGGTGTAGGGGAAGTGCGGTCTTCAGGTACAAAGCTACGTTCAATATCTTCATTTAGGCTTGCTGTTTCTTGAGAATCATGTGGAGAGGATGAAATTGCATTATTTATAAGAGTATTGAATCTCATATTAACCCACGCGCGTGACTGTCTCATCATAAGCGATAGACGCAGGATACACAAGCACAGTAGTTTGATGTAAGAACATGGTGTGATAGGCAGATGTAGTATGTACCAAAAACAGGAAGGCGTGTCATACTCACATGTATAATGTGTAAGCTAAAGAGATGCAATTTAACAAATTAGGAGCATTGATGAGGGATACACAAGAAAAGTAGTTTGATGTAAGAACATGGTTAATAGAAAGACATAGTATGTACCAAAAACAGGATGGCATGTCATATTCACAGGTATAATGTGTTAACTAAGTAGATGCAATTTACCCTAATTAGAAGTATTACAAGGTAGACACCATATGCAACATGCAACCACATATCACACTGCCAAGTAAGAGCAATCACCTGTGATGGTGGTGTGGGGGAATTGCGGTGATCAACTAGAGAGCTACGTTGACTATCTTCATTTAGCCTTGCTGTTTCTTGAGAATCATGTGGGGAGGATGACACTGCACTCTTTAAACGAGTAGGGCGTCTCACAGTAACCCACTCGGGTGATTGTCTCATCATAAGTGATTGACGAGGGATACAAAAGAGCATTAGTTTGATGTACGAACATGGTTAATAGACATATGTAGTATGTATCAAAAATAGGAAGGCATGTCATTATCAAAGGTATGAGTAAAGTAAGCAGATGCAATTTAACCAAATTGGAAGAAATACAAGCTAGACACCATATGCATCATGCAACCACATTTGACAGCGCGAAGTTAAAGCAAGCACTTGGGATGGTTGTGTGTGGCAATTGAGATCATCAACCGTGGAGCTACGTTTAGTGTCTCCAACTGCTGACACTGCACCCATTAGAGCGCTGAAACGCTTAGTGCTCATCTTCAAATTACACTAGAGCGACTTCTGTCTTTTCTTTTCTGCATTCATCAACACTGCGTCAGAGTCTGAAATACCCATGCATAAAAAAACAATAGTGTGAGTATGGGTGAAGTGTGTGCAAAATTAGTACAGTGTAAAGGTAGCAGATAGCAGGTCGGTGAGAAATAAATGACAGGAGATATATGATAGCTCTACAACATGCATGGCACACTAAATTACTATAGGATTCTATGAAAATAATAGTCGACTGAAAGCAAATAGGTCAGTCCATTTTTTCTGCACCGTCCGATGTACAAAGAACGGGCAGATCGCCTTCATCTACCTCCAGCCAGTCAGTGTTGACGATCTTCCTCGAAACGCCAGCGACCACCGACCCAGTATTCCTCCCCTTCCTGCGCCCTCCCCTCGACCTCACCGCACCGCCATGCTTGGCACCGCCCCCGGCCATCCATTCAAGCCCCGCCGACCTCCAGATCGGGTGCAAGCAACTCCTGCGCCCCACACCCCTATGATAGACACTGATGCGTCGCTTCCCCGAGGAACAGGCGGACTAGGTGCTCCGCATGCCTAAGCGGGTGCTGCTTCTTTTAATTGAGGTTCGACTGACCCTGAATTGAAATCCAGGCAGGCTACTGACCTCTAGCAAAGGTGAAATAGTAAAAGGGAGGAAACCTTGTGCATTTAGTATCACGAAGAAGATGCAGTAAGAAGTGCTAAACTAGTTTCTTTCGTGGGATGAATACGGTGTGAGCGGAGACGTAATATTTGCACGAATAAGGGAAGAGGAGTACCTCTTTCTGCTGGCAGTGTTGTGTCATCCTTCTGTTTTTCTGATGATCTTCTTGTTGTTTGCCGGAAACCAGAAGTTGTGGAGGATGGTGTAGCCTTGGACGAACCCATGGCCAAGTTGTTGAGTGTGGTGCGGTGGCCGTCTGTCAGCGGCGGGGAAACAGATCCGAGGCGGCGAATGACGGCGTAGCGGGAACAACTCCGGTGCAGTGGACGGTTGCGACAGTGGAGCCGCAGCAGTGAGGTGCAGGACGGCGTGGTCGGAGTGGTCCTGGTATGATGCAGGTCGGCGTCGGCGTTGTGGAGGCAGCTCTGCCTCGGCTTCAGCTGCTAAGTCCTTGAGGGCGTTGCGGTTGCGGTTGTGTTGGACGACGATGTCGGGGTACCGGCTCCGGCGTGATGGAGGAGGGCGGCGGTGGATTGGCCGCTATGGGGTGGAGGACGAAGGAGGATGGGGTTTCGCGGCTGGTGGAGAGGGCGTTTTCGCACCCACGGAGTATGAATGGGGAAACAGAGGGAAGCGGGAAACTAAGGGGGAACAATGTTTCGATTTGAGACGAGCTTGTTTGAAATTTGGGGAAAGTTACAAACTTTGCCCCCATCTAAAATTTCAGACATATTGCGGGTTGGGGGTAGGACAGTCATGTCAGGTGTCCCAAATGTGGGCGGGATAGATTTCGGCCGAGCGCATGGGTAGGCGCCCATGGCGTATGAATGCTTCTTGGAGGCGGTTGAGACTGGCGTCTTGGTGAAGTTACAAACCTACCCCGGTTTAGACCTTTGGACATCGGGCCGATAGGCTACACGGGCCAGAGTCAGGACAGTAATGTCCTACCACCAAAACATTAGTCTCGCGCTGTTTCGGGTGACCAGAGGCCTATTTGGCGCTTCGTTCAATATTTGGGAGCAGAAGCATTAACGTTTTCGGTTCTCTTGAATTGAACTTTCAGGATTTGTCAAACTTCACAAATCTTTACTCTTGAAAATTCTAAAGCTACGATTATTTTGGAATGGAGGGGGTACATTTGAATATACATTGTACACGAGTATATATTAAAAAATATGCAACTTACCTCAGTTCATGCATGGTTCCATATATAATCTCCTTGGTTGAAAAAAAGTTAGATATGCATATGAATATATATAGCATGTTCAAACTCACAACAAAGATTGATGCCCCCTTTTACATCTAATTTACCAATGCATTATCTCGGGTTCAAATAGATGAATGCACTTCCTATGAATTCGAATCTTCGAAACCCCCTTTATGTTGAATTCGACATGTATTCTATTTCGTAGCTAGCAATTTGGAATGTATCCATGCAAGTGACAAATGTATAAAGTGTTCCACACTAACAACATGGAGTGCACTAATTAATGTTTATATATGAATTGCAAAAGCATCCATTGCCTGTATTTCAAACTGCTCTCACTCTATGGATCGATAATATGAAATAAACACATGCACATGCTAGAATTCAATAGAGTATGGGTGTCTGATAGACCAATTTCGTCCATACGCAATTTGCAAAATTCATGATCTCATCAAAAAATAATAATGCCATTTATATTTTAATTTAATGCGTAGAACTGCCTTTTACACGTAGATGCACTATGCCTCGCCCCATTCTCACAAACGTGTTATATATCTCTCTATCTAACGCATAAGTGCACACTCTTTACATGCATCGGCATTTCTCTTTCACACATGCTCACAATCTCTCTCAGGGTGTCGGGGTGTCTCACACACATGCTCTCTCTGTTTCTCTCTCTCTCTTTCTGACTACTATGTACCACTCTTTTCACTAATCTCAGTTGGAAAACACTATTTCTCTCACATGCATATATACACATGCATGGTCTGTACTAGCCCTATATACGCACATATATGTGCCTACGTGTCTCCCGCAT